>NC_089777.1:45364172-45464172 GCF_040412425.1 Macrobrachium rosenbergii | reverse complement strand
AAGGACATAGAACTACTAGAGACATTCAAGGTAATCAACCCCTCTCTCCCCTATTTTTACGGCCTCCTGAAAACACATAAAGATGGGATTCCTTTACGCCCCATAATATCTAGCAGGGGCTCTTTCATGTACAAATTATTAAAATGGCTCGTAGACCTGTTATCACCCTTTCTAGGAACCTTCTCATCCTCCCACGTCAAACATGCTGAGGATTTTATACAAAAATTTAATAGTTTAAACATCCCCTCAAACAACATCAAATTGCTCAGCCTAGACGTCGAGTCATTATTTACTAAAGTCCCAATTGCCGACGTGTTGTCTTTCTTAGAGAGGAAGTTACAACCGTATGAAGACCATTTTCCTCTTGGGCCATCACCGATAATTGGTGCAACAAAAGTCAACGAAAAGACGACACATGAAAACATGTGGTTGCAATCAGTGTTTCATTGAACTGTGCAACAAAAACAAATGCATAACAAAAGACAGTTTAACAAATACTATAACAAATTTTATAAGATACAGGGATAAAGAAACTACTAAATTAGACACTCATGAAGAGGGCTGTATGTGCATTGGACACCTAATATCTTATAAAAAAAAAAAAAACGAATAAATATCGTAAATAAAATTTTAGAAAAAATGCAAATTGATGATCCACAAAAAGAAAATAACACTTGAACACACTAACGTAATATTTTCAATAATCATATTATACAATTGAACGTAAATGGTCTACAGACCAAATTACATTTGCGAGAAATACAACAATTACTAAGGGAATATGAACCAATAATATTATGTTTACAACATGTCGACAAAACAATATCAACAATAGGTAAATATACCTTAGCATCAACATCACTAGAGGAAGAAGGAAATTTAGGTACAGCCATGTATGTACATAACAAAGTATTTTACAACAGAGTATCTGTTAACATTACTGGCTTGCAAATATCAGGTATTAAAATCCGAATAAAAACGATAATTATGTAATTTATAATTCATACAACCAGCCTAATAAAAATTAAGACATTGACAAACTTAAAGAATTACTTAATAAAGTCAAGGAACCTACATTAACAAAAGGTGATTTTAATGCTCACAACCCAATGTGAGACTGTAATTGTACAGACTCAAATAGAGCAGGGAGTAAAATAGAAGAAGTCAGATTCATATGACATGTGCTGTATAAATGATAATGAAATCAGCACATATTTCTCTAAAACCTTTTATGCAGGAGGAAGGAGTTCCCCAAGGAAGCTTTTAAGTGTAACACTCTCTTCAGTGTGGTTCAAAAAATGTTGCCCCCTGTTAAATGCTCGCTTTTTGTCGATGATCTTCCAATATACTGCACAGGACATGATTCCTTGTCTGTATGTAAACATTTGCAAAGGTCTATTAATGCTATTACTAAGTGGGCTGATGAGAATGGTTTTAAATTCTCCTCTTCCAAAACAGTTGCAGTAAGATTTACCAGGTGCCGGCGAGTGGAAGAGGTTCCCACACCTAGTCTAAAAGGGTCTATCCTTCCTTATGAAAATGAAGTAAAATATCTGGGGATGACTATAGACCATAAATTAACATGGGCCAGCCACATAAATGCCCTAAAGATTAATGTTAAAGTTGGGGGACTGATAAGAAATCCCTTCTGAGGCTATATGACTCTCTGTGCCGATCTAAGCTAGACTATGGCTGTCAAATTTATTCCTCAGCTTGTAAAACCAAGCTAAAGGAACTGGATGTTATACACAACATGAGGTTGAGAATATGCTCAGGGGCTTTTAGAACTTCGCCTGTTGAAAGCATATACGTTGATACAGATCATTTTCCCCTTGATCTAAGAAGGCAAGAGCTAGGGTTGCAATGCGTGGCTAGAATGAAAAGTGCTCCCAAAAATCCCTCTGTTAATGCACTATTCTTCTATTGCTTAACGTGAATGATGGAGAAACACAATTTTGATACGCACATATAGTTCTTTATTAGATCCATGATGTTAACATCGATATGGTTATATTGTTAGACGTTTATACATGTAGACTTGACGTATGTAGCGTAACTTGAAGTGATGTGATGTGATGTGGTTCAATTACTATGGATAAATGAAAAAGAAATCAACGTATGAATAATATGCTAATTTGTACAAAATTATTAAGTTAAATAACTAAGACTGATAGAAACAATATGCAAAGCTTAATTAAGTAAATTATGCATGTATAACGGCTAATTACAAAAAGCTAATACACAAAGTCAATATAATTAAGGCTCATATAAAGGCATACGTTATATACCACATAGGCTTACAGTTGGGAAAAGATGAATCCGCTATTCTAAAACAGTATAATAGGCGTTTACTTACAATTGTGTTCCTATAACAAACGGTCCAAATATTCCTCAGTAAATACAAAACTTTCGTTATAATCGTTATATCCGTTCTGTATGAAATCTCTTTTTAAACTGATAAGTTTCCTCATTTGTTTACAGGAAGACACTGTCGATTACCAAAAAGTTCACGTGACCGAGAACTATGCATAAATTAGCTAAAACAACCCAACACCAAGTAAACAATTCATATGGCCGAGCGTAGACTCGAACCAGCAAACTACCACACAGCAAACCTTAACATTAACCATCGCGATAACTAGACAACACAAACATTATTTACAGTTAATCGTTGGGCATCAACACCCTCCTTTCAAGTACTAAAGGAAACAGACTCTCGAAGTTTTTCTTGTACAAGAGCTTCTAAACCATTCCAAATTCGATTGAATGAGGATGTTAGGAATAATCATCTTAAAACCCAGAAAGTCCTGGAAGTAGAATATCCTGTAAATCCTCCATGGCTTATTCCAGAAGCATCAGTATGTAAGAAACTGTTTAACAAAAAGGACTGCACCGAAGAAGAGATTAGAGGAAATTCTTAGAGCACGACGTTACCCATACTAATTATACAAAGATCTATGCAGATGGATCAAAGTCAGATAGTGGTGTTGGTTGTGCTGTTATCCTTGGTGATACTCTGCATCAATATTACTGCCGAAATAACAGCCGTAGTCTCTGCCCTAGATTTAGTTTTTCAAATTAGAGACTGATTTTGTTACATACTCAGATTCTAAAAGCACTTTAGAAGCTATTAAAGAATTTCATAGCTTTCATCCGTTAATTCAAAAAGTTCAGGAGTGGCTTTTTCGTATCTATTGTCGGCGTAAGTCAGTCTTTTTCTGTTGGGTCCCTTCTCACGTGGGGATTCGCGGAAACGAGATGGCAGACAGGGAAGCGAAAGTTGTTAGTATTTTACCAGAAACCTCTTTCAGAAAGGTGCCTTATACAGACCTAAAAGGTCCTATTAGATCTTATGTTTTAAGTAAATGGCAAGAAAGGTGGACTTCTCTTCTTGCCAATAATAAAAAATATAGAAATATTAGAGATAATATATGTTGGGCTACACTTGCAAGTGCCCAACTTATTTCGTATTGAGTGGACTGTGGTTACAGTCAGAGAAATGGAATGACATCTTCAAGACTTCTCCATGGTTGTGTAATGAGTTTACGTCTTTAGAAATAGTAAAGTTCTTCTGGCAGGATTTAGACAAACTCCATAATGGGATTCTGTGTGACTATAATTTCTGAGATCTGGTACAATCCTTAATCTGGTTAAAATAACCTCTGTTCGTCTGTGTTATCCTTGACATACACAAGATATTTGCCATAATAAAGCCCACAAAAAGTTTTATAGTGAAAGTAACATGGCGAAAGAAACCCCTGAGAACGTTCTTAGCTTGCCTTATTTTAGTGGTTTTGAAAACAAAATCATTGTTAAAATCTTTTAATGTCAACCTCGTTTTTTATTATAATAACACACTAAAAGGAATGTTAATAAAAAATAGCCCTAAAGAAAACAACAACATAATATATAAAATTCCATGCTTGGACTGCCCCTCTTTTTATATTGGCCAATCTAGCAAAGATTTGGATGTACATGTTAAGCAACATAAGTATTCTGTCAAAACTGGGCAAACATCCAGTGCTATATTCATTCATTTAAGTGAAAACTCTCACAGGATAAATTGGACTGAAAGTTCAGTGATTGCCAGATGGAAAGATTTCTCTTCAAGAAATCTTTTGGAATCCGCTATTTTACAGCTTGCTTCCAGCTGTAATTTTAACCTTAGCTCTGTCATGTATTATTTAGGCTCCTGTATTAGAACAATGATCAAGAATGACCTGAAAGATAAATCACTGACTTAATTACAGATTAGTTACATTATATATTTTCTATGTATTCGTATGTTTAATATATTTTTTTATTTGTAAAAATGTTCATCTAGCAAAAATTGTTAGTTTACAAAAAAAAAGAGAGAATTACTGAGTTGTGCTTTTATATCATTTTTTGGTGGCCAGTCACCTCCTTGTATAATCTTTTAATTGTCCTGTCTCTGCTTCTGAACGGTTGATCTTAATCATTTGTAAAACCTCATAAATATTCAACCATGACTTGGCAATTCTCCAAATTCTCATATTATGTTGGATTCCAAGTACTGTACATATTTTTTCATTTGTAATCCCCATCTGTCATTTATATGAGCTTTCTTTGTAAACTTATTTTTATATTTCTTCAGTCTGCCAAGTAAAGGACAAGTCGAAAGGTCTTGCAGTACTCCATTGTTTCTCTTTCCTTTGTGAATTTTGTCTTATATATATATATATATATATATATATATATATATATATATATATATATATATATATATATATATATATATATATATACAGGTTGACTATCACTGATCCGGCAATCAGTAGTCCGGAATAATCAGTAATCCGGCACAAATTTCGGCTAGAGTAATTTCCAATGTTTCCGCATTAATTTTCAAATTTCCCGGGTCGCTGCGCTAACTCGCTCGCCGGCCGCTTCGATTTCGTGGCGCAGTTTGCTGCATCAACAAACTGGTAGCCTAGCCTACATTATACTGAACTCTATTCACATATTAACAGTATTATACAAACATCAACATAACAAATGTGCATCTTTTTCATGGATCTTTAAAAAGTTATGCTTTACTACAGTGTTTCCAATTGTAATATAAATTGCGATCAATGTTTTGTTTTGAGAATCGGTATCGCAGTGTTTATTTCGCCCCATTTAACTAAGTTCAAAGCGCTTTTCTTGCTTCTAATTAGCGTAAATGAATATGGATACTTTATTTATTTGGGACACGGATATTTTTCGTTATACGAAGTGTTTTAAGTCGAAATATAACTTAAATACGTTTCATTGTGAAATTAATTTAGCTATTTTTTCGTTAATATATGACGTTCTCGGGAATCACGGCTGGCCGTTTTGGGGGCATGTTTGTTTTATGTAAAAAAAATCAAGATTCCGTTCACTATTTTCTCTTGATTTCATCATAATACGAGCTTTACGTATTTATCTTTTATCTGCGTGAAAACAGTAGTAATTTGTATTCTTTCACGCCCAGTAGTTTTGATTAAAATACATTCTCTCCAGTTTTATTTACGGTCAAGTTTCATCCATGTTGCCGATGCACGATAATTTATAGTCATTAGCAGCTTGAACATTGTTTTCTCAGCTTCAGCTACAACTTACAGCTTTAAGTTACTGTAGCAGTATATTTCCCTGCCGATCTTTTCTCCAAAGCGAATAAGGGTATAGTGTAAAAAATATATCAGTCCTATTGTACAGTACGTAACGTCATTTGTAACATAACTACGGTAATTTTGTATTACCGTACGATGGTTGAAATACAAGCAAAACAATTGTTATCCGATACGATTATTAACAAAATAACTGTTTCCCGTTCGGTTGGTTATGGCTGTACGCATTTTTGCAAGAGTATAAGGTTACTAACAATTCTTTTATTATTCTCTATTACTTTTTTAACTAGCAGATGGAATAAAGAGATGGAGGAAAAGAAGTTTTTCTATTGTAAGTTGGTCTCTCTCGCTGCCTGATTGTAGCTGCTGCCTGCGCCTGCGTGAATCCTAAAAATATTTCCTAAATATTTTCGTACAGGTATTAATTGCTAACCCCATCGTAATCGTAAACTCGAAATATTGTAATTCGAATTATCGTAACTCGAGCACTACCTGTATTTGATAATTGTCTTTTCTTTATTATCCAACTTGTACTGATTTATGGGATATTTTAATTCTTAGATGATGTGCTTAGCTACTGGGTTTCGTGTATTCTAGCCTAATAAATGGCTAATCCGGCAAAATGGCTAATCCGGCACCCTCCAGGTCCCAGTGATGCTGGATTAGTGATGGTCAACTATATATATATATATATATATATATATATATATATATATATATATATATATATATCCATATATATATATGTATGTATGTATGTATGTATGTATGTATGTATGTATGTATATATATATATATATATATATATATATATATATATATATATATATATATATATATATATATATATATATATATATATATATATATATATATATATATATATATATATATATATATATATATATATATATATATATATATATATATATATATATATATATATATATATATATATATATATTATATATGTGTGTGTGTGTGTTGGGTACACTTGCAAGTGCCCAACTATTTCTTATTGAGTGGACTGTAGTCAATACAGTCAGAGAAATGGAATTGCATCTTCAAAGGTTTCTCCATGGTTGTGCAATGAGTTTACGTCTTAGAAATAGTAAAGTTCTTCTGGTAGGATTTAGACAAACTCCATAATGGGATTCTGTGTGACTATATTGGAGATATTTGTACAACAGGGTAACAATGGGTCTACACAGGATGATTTCCCATTTTGATCTATCTTAAAACTTCCACGCCACATCATAACAAGACCTATCATTTACACACACATGAACACACCATGACCTCGTTCCCAAGGATTCCTCACTGCGTACGTGACAGCTCTCAGCTCAGAACAAAAGAGGACGTTGACTTATGCTAACATACTGTTTTCCAAACAACACATGGATGCTTGCTGACATGTGCGACTTGATGGACTAGATCTGTGATTCATAAACAACACCTCTCTCGTGTTCACACAGATATATATACTTTTTCTAAGTCCACTTAAAACATAATATGAATGGAACTACGGTTCCATTTTATATCATGTCAGATCATGACATTTGCTCGGCCACGTAAAAACACAATAGGAACGAAATCACCAAAACATTCACTCATGAGCTAAGTATAACTACTCGGAAAGCAAAGCAAAAACTATACACTTTCAACATTCATTATACTGATAATGTGAATGAAGATTATATATAGAAATTATATATAGAAACATGTTTCATAACTGTGTGCACAAGATTCATATGCAAAGATGAAGATTAAAAAATCAATGCCTAAAAATGTATCCAGACAAAACAATAATAATCATATGATGAGGTTATTTAAAGTAGATAATTATATAAACCAGATGAAACAGACATAACTCATAGTTATCCTGTTAGACTGACCAGTATGGATATCCAGATTTTAAAATGCAGTGCATATCTTGATTGACCAACATGCCACTCTATGTATATATTACAACATGTATATATTGACACATATGTATTATTTTTTTATTAAAGAAATAAATGTAGCCATTATATAAGATTATAGTAAATATCACCACCACTGTTTTTCTTCTCCCCGCATTTATTACCCTTGCAATAAAAACCTTTTCAGTCTTTCTCTGTGCAGTCGGGTTTTAATGAAAATAATGGCCAGTTATCACATTATTTAACCCTAAACACCCAATGACTCATATCTAATGGGGACCTACGAGCACCACAGGATTTCACAATGTCCTCCTTCAGTTCTCGTGTTTTCTTCCAAAACGCTACGCTGGCAGCTACGCCCACGGATCCTAGCAGCATACCGATGGCAATTAACACGTAGAGGAGAATAAAGTCGTGGCGAACAGCAGAACGGTTCACAGGAGATAACAGGTCCAATGCCGCAATAGCTTTTTCGACGGGCCTACTGTAGGGAATTGTCAGACTTTGCATCCTTGTGTTCCCCCACGATGTGTTGATGAAGAAATTACGCCCACGGACGATAGTAACCATAGCCCGTATGATAAGCGACGATGGTGTAGCAGTGCAACCATCATTGACGACGAACATGTTTCCTGATGCCCTAGTTCCGTTTGGGCAAATGACGCTGTATGCTTCCGCAGAGAAGACGAATGCCATGCCATTCAAGAGCCTGTGACGAAACTGATTGTCGTTATACCTGACCAGACCATCCAAACAATGTTCACGTGTATGGGGAGAGGTTCTGTGAAGTACTAAGTCCAATTCGCATGAACCCAAGGACATATTTGATATATTCCCGAATTCAAACAAATCGATCCTGCACACCTTAAAACCTATAAGTTTCCTCATTGGCGGAAACCAATACTACAGCTGACAGGTTATTAATAATAGGCGTCGAGACGTTAGATACATACGTAGGAAAAGGCGAAATCTTATACGCTTTCCACGCATCTGATGGGTTAAAAGGAATGTCGATTACGATCTATTAAGGTCAACTTTAACTGTGATCAAACTGTAATAAAATTCAATCTTATGAAAATCTACTACTGGAACATAACGCATTCTATCATGAGCATTACTGATAATTTGGGCAAGATCTTTAATTGGTAACAAATGAGGAGACAAAACGCCTTTAGCAGCAAGTGTTATCGCTTCCACATAGTCCTTTGATTTTTCAATAAAGCTTGAAACTCTCGAGGATACATGATCAATTTTAGCATGATAATACATCAAAGTTGCTAACAAAACTTGAGTGTCATGAACCTGATTGAAACGTCGTGATTGTTCATTTACTTTACTAATTACGCTGTTCAAAGCTTGAATTTGCCTGTTTAGTTCTCCTGCTAATACCTCTTGTTGATGTTCCAGATTTTCGATTTTAACCCCGTGATCGCGAAGTTTAAGCCGATTAGAAATTCCCAAACCAAGACCAGCTACTGAACCAACCAAGTTTAATGCCGCTAAAACAAGTGGGTTACGCCTTTCTGTAGCTTCATGAGGCATTGACCACATAAGCAAATCACGAGCTAAGATTTCAGCTTCGCATGTTTTATTCCTTAATTCCCAAAAAAGCATATTAACCGTGTCATTAACTTGATTAGGCGACGTCGGATCATTGTTAGATAAATATGATTTATGCAAAACTTCAAGGGATTGAGCAAAAAGAGTCAATTCCGATTTGAGAGCCAGTACATCATTTTCACTAATAAAAATAGTGTTCATATTGACTTCTAAAACTATATTACTGTCAGTTAGAAAGAAATTATTCATTTCCTCCACAATAGAACCATGATGTAAAGTTATTTCAGAACTCTTCCCAATCACAAAAAACACTGATAGGAATAGTGCAGGGTATAATTTGACAAGCTTCATGTTGGAGCCTGCAAAAAAAAAAATCTTTTGTAAATGATGTATTTAAAAAAACATTGCACCACTCAAATGATATATATAAAGTTTAATGAAAAAATATATCTCAGAACAATTAATTTTTTCATAACAAACCATTGTCTTAAGCCCTCACATGTGATATAGAAACAGTTCGGACATCCGTTGTATCGTACTGATTCCGAATTTTAAGTCGGTTACCCACTAAAACTTCTATAACTGTGAAAGGACCTTCAAATTTAGGCAATAACTTCCAATTTAGCCCCTTCCTAACATAAACCTGTACATAAACTGTATCTCCTTCTTGTTAAGGTTTTGTGACCTTAGCCTTTTTATCATGTGCGTTCTTCATTAACACTTGAGCCTGTAAGAGGTTTTGATAAAGTGTCTGAAATCTACTCCGGCTAACATCTATTATATCCTTCAATGGATCTGACAAATTAGTTGTAGGTGTTAGAATGTCGAAGGGTGACCTAGCAGGTATCCCGTAAACAGCTTCATGGGGAGACATACGTATTGAAGTATGAAAATTGTTATTTAGGGTACTGGACACAGTGGGTATTGCAATATCCCAATTTGGGTCCATACCGCCTATGTTTACACGTAGTATGTCTAACACCTTCCTATTAACACGTTCGACCAAACCATTTGATTCAGGATGGTAGATCACCGTATTAATTTTCTTTATCTGAAGAATCTCACACAATGAGTTAAGGAAGTGATTATTGAATTCTCCTCCCGAGTCGGAGATTATCATATTTGGGATCCCGTGTCTGCATATATAACACTCATAAAACTTCCTAGCACACTCAATAGCTGTTTTACTTTTTAATGGTATTAGTTCAGTATACCGTGTAAGAGCGTCTATTATCACTAAGAGGTTTTTATTCCCCCGGTCTGTTTCGTAAAAACCTGTTAATAAATCAAGGTGTACCCTCTCAAAAGGCTTACTAGGCACAGGATAAGTTCCGAGACCTACAGGAGTCTTAGTATGGCCCTTATGACGGAAACATATATCACAGTTTTTAATATATTTCCTAATATCTTTTAACATAGTAGACCAGTAAAATAAAGACTTGGCCTTTTGGGATGTTATTTCGAACCCAGGATGACCATGCAAAGGATGGTTGTGAAGCCATTTCAAAACGGTGGGTATTAACGTAATCGGTACAACCACCTGGTCGTTAGTCAACTGTGTTGAACTCCTGGTTTTCCTAGCCACAGATCGGCATAGAATGTTATCCTTAACCAAGAAATATTGGTTAGTATATTTCACATATTCCTTATCATCCGGCTTCCTATTTAATGCGTCTATTATTACTCTTAATTTCTGATCTTTCTTTTGTTCTTGTCGTACTGAATCTATAGTCCATCCTATATCTGTAATATTCTCTATTGTTTGGGCTAAGGATTGACCATTTTCGATAGCAATTTTCATGGCCTGCGAAGAAGTTGGAATATCTTCTAGCTCATCGAATGGAAATGATTGAGTTGGTACGGGATTACGTGATAACGCATCGGCTATTACGTTTGCTTTACCGGGTAAGTATCCAGTTTTAGCTCCAAAGTCCTGGATAATCATATGCCACCGAGTTCTTTTAGGACTATGATTGAAACCTTTAAAAAAATCAGTAAGGGGCTTATGATCAGTCAGAACCTTAACACTGTACCCATAAATTATATATTTAAAATGTACCAACGAATTAGCTATCGCTAAACATTCTTTGTCTATTACCGCTGCCACCATACATGATGGGTACACTTGCAAGCGCCCAACTATTTCTTATTGAGTGGACTGTAGTCAATACAGTCAGAGAAATGGAATTGCATCTTCAAAGGTTTCTCCATGGTTGTGCAATGAGTTTATGTCTTAGAAATAGTAAAGTTCTTCTGGTAGGATTTAGGCAAACTCCATAATGGGATTCTGTGTGACTATATTGGAGATATTTGTACAACAGGGTAACAATGGGTCTACACAGGATGATTTCCCATTTTGATCTATCTTAAAACTTCCACGCCACATCATAACAAGTCTTATCATTTACACTCACACGAACACACCATGACCTCGTTCCCAAGGATTCCTCACTGCGTACATGACAGCTCTCAGCTCAGAACAAAAGAGGATGTTGACTTATGCTGACATACTGTTTTCCAAACAACACATGGATGCTTGCTGACATGTGCGACTTGATGGACTAGATCTGTGATTCATAAACAACACCTCTCTCGTGTTCACACAGATATATATACTTTTTTCTAAGTCCACTTAAAACGTAATATGAATGGAACTACGGTTCCATTTTATATCATGTCAGATCATGAATTTATTTATATATATATATATATATATATATATATATATATATATATATATATATATATATATATATATTTCAGTATGTCATAATTTTTCTCTTAGGCAATTTTCATTCAAAGCAATTGCTTTAGTAGCATCAGTGAGTTTCTTGCAAGAATCTTCATAATGTCAATGTTTCTTCTGATTCTCATGCATCAGTTTCTGATGAAAAATATGCTTACTTCTTTCTTCCATTTATTGATTTTTTTGTCTTGCCGTGCATATTTAGAATGTATGTGCATGTGTGTAGTTTCTTTGCATTTTAATTATGTGTTTTTCTTTTTCAGCAAATTTGACAGTCCATATGAAGTTGAATCACTTCCAGGGAATTAAGTTTGGTTGTCCCAAGTGTGACTTCCAAGGTAATAGTCGAAAGCATCTGAAAGATCATGAGAAGTCTCATGCAAGTAAGTTGTGTATGTTTTTATAGTTTTAATTATATACACTTTACTCTTCCAGTAATTGAAGAACTCTGTGCACAAGAGGTATCTCCTAGAAATTACAGAGCTATGTAAATGAATTAAAGTTTGGGTTGTTACAAAGTGGTCTTTACGTAATGTGTTTTTGCTAACAGGCTCACAAGAACAAATAAAACACCCTGGTGGAATTTCATCTCATTTTGGTTTTATAAGAACAAATTTATTCATTTTCATCTCTGTTCATTACAAGTAGCTCTAATATTCAGGCCCTTGATGCTCCCGGGATAGCTTGTCTTGTGTCTGTCAGACAGAAGCAGAAGGTAGTCTTACTTGCTGATTTCCATAATATGAATGAGTTGTGCTACATTCACATCTGAGTGAACAGTTGAAGCTGCTGAGCAAGCTATGGTGGGCAGTGCACCCTTCAAAAGTAGGCTATAGCAAATGCAGCAGGATTTCACTGTTTAAGATATAAAGAACTTTCTACCAGTATTTTTAAGACTACCTCCTCACTGGGACTTATTCTGTTGTAACCCTTACTTTTAAAGACGTCACATTTATTTTTGCATATCAGTAGGATAATCACCATAATAGTACACAAATATTTAATAGTTTTGAATTTCGTTACCTTCTCCTCCTCTCTGTCCTAATTTAAATGTTTTCAGGCAGTTTCTGTATTTTGACTTGAATTCCTCCTTAGTTTAGGCTCTTGTAAATTAACACCAAAACAAGATATTGATATTAATCCCAGTACACATGCACTAAGTCCACTTCCTTCCATTTGTCAACTGACGATGCAGGGTGCACGGGTTTGCAGTAGCACACTCAGCACAGTGATCAACCAGACACATTCCAGGATGATGGATGTATGACAAGTTCGGTCACTAGGGTCAGTGTTAGCAACAATTGGTCTTGACACCTCGATGTTCTGAAGAACTGTTCGATCTAGGAAGATGGTCAGTTAGTCCTTCAATCTCGACACTCCGAAGATGTTACTATCCAGCTCTGTCTCTATGGACTGTGGGTATAACAGCCATCAACTAGGCCACTTTAAAAATATTGCTACTTATCCGATCAGCGAAGTTAGCCATGATTGGGTCAGGTCAGTACTTGGATAAGTGACCTGGAGCACCAGATTTTGTTAACGTCTAGGAGACGTCTCTCACATCCATGGTTAGAAATGTTGGGACTAGTCAGTACTTGAATAATTGACCACCTAGAAGGGCTTACAACTTTATGTTGTTTTGCCTGATTCATTAGGAGATCAACAATACCTCCAAACTAAGTTCCGACAACATGTTTTTGGTTCCTACTCAGTCAAGAGCTCCATTTCTTTTCACTTCACTTGATGTAGTTACACTCTCCTGTGGGGGTTGGGAGATGTAAGCAGTAGTTGCTGCTGCTGTAATTACCAGTTGATCCATAACCCGAGGAGGGCATATTATGTGGATCTTAAAACAGTTCTCTTTAGACTTTCAAGAGTCTCAAGATCCAAGATAGACACTCCTCAGTGTGATAGCAACGATACCACGGTATTGCCATGGTTAACAAAGGTCCTAGTGTCTTTTCATTTGCAGTGCAAGTACAGTGGGCAACCAGACATTCCAAGCAAGATGGATGTAATTACAACAATTATTCTCAGAAGTCAGGAGATAAGGACAGTTGATCTTGGCACCTTGACTTCCAGAAATTTGTTTGCCTCTAAAGAAGCTTGACCATAATCCTTCTTTCTCGACTTACTGAAGTTGGTGCTGTTCTGTTCTGTCTTTTCGCACCTTTGAATAAAGTAAGACATCTTTGGTACCCATTTACATCTGGAAGCTTACACCTTTCGTCATTCTACATGTTTCAAAAGTGATCAGTGAGATGGATCATTCCACTTTTATGGTCCTGTGGTGCCAATGACAGTATGACATCTTTGTTGCCTCCGTAAAGACTAGACTTTCAACCCAGTGCCAATGACTTGTTCGTTAGCTTCAAGTTGGCCAAGAAATGGCGTCTAAATTCTCATTTCTCTGACTAGTGAGATGATCAAATAAGCGTACCCCACAACTTCTTGGTGGACATCAGTACATTTTGGACTAGATCTTTTGAGGCCAGGCCATCGGTCTGTCCATTGCATTCAGGAAGAACCTGTCAGTCAAGTACTAGGTTGGAATGTAATCGTGCAGATCACATTCATCTCCTTTTACCTTGGGATGTTGTCCATAGGTCCTTGGACTCCTTTTCCGTGGATCCTATGGTGGATGCTCAACAACTCATGCATTTCACCCACCTCTCAAGAGACAGATTGCATCTCGCCTAAGGTGTGCGGCTGCAAGAAGAAAGTGTGTGTTGGACTAGGCTTCTCCCTTTCTCCTGTCTTCCTTCCTCTTCCATTGGGCAGAGGAACAGTGAACGAACCATCATGTGCTGGACTGGCGTGCATGCAGGTGGTCTAGATGACTGAGTATCATATCTATAATCTAGCTCTACTTGGATTAGTAGATGCAAATCCTTCCTTCTTTCTAGCGAGGGGAAAGAGGGGCTGACTATGAGCAAACCAGTTGGTTATTCTTAGCTTTATAGTCTCCAACCCTGGGGGTTCCTCCAAACCTTTTCGAATCAAGGATATTACATTCCTTTAATTCAAAATGCCCAGAAGTCTTACGAGGAACATCTCTCTTGTTCAGTAGATTAGAGGTTGGTCTCCTTCCTATGCTCTTTCAAAACCAGGAAGGGAGTACCCAGGTGAGCCGAACTACCAGTCAGTTCAGAGATTTACTTGGAATCCTCCCTCCAAAAGTAAGTCTACCATATAGAAAGACTGAGGGTTTGTATTCATGTAGGAACAAATGACAAATTTTTAAAGTAATTTGTATTTTTCCTAACATACAGACCTGAGGTCTTTACATAAATGGTCCACCTCTTACCCCCTCATTGCGTAAAATTGAATGCACACCAACTTGGTGGCTGATAGTTCCTCACCTACCATCGGTAACTGTTATTATAACCACCTTGCAAAAGTTTTAACTGCCGGAATTCCAGCCACGCTGAAAGTTAATCCCATATATAAAGACCTCAGGTTTGTATGGAAGGAAAAATACAAATTACAGGCAAACCCTGGTTAACGGTGGGCTTGGTTAACGGCGGGCTTGGTTAACGGCGATCCGGTTTTACAGCAGTTGTCTAGCGACGAAAATCGGCAATTTTTGTCAGTTAACGGCAATCCGGTTTTTCGGCAATTTTCTGTGCAGAAAATCACTGATTTTTGCTTATCGGTGCCGATAATTGAGTATTGGACCAATACATACCTAACAGAGGCGCCGATAACAGAAAATTGGTGCTTTTTTGGAGCCGATAAGCCCCGATAATCGCGGCGATTTTCTGTTATTATTACACCCTCAGAACTGAACCCCCACTGATAACCGGGGACTGCCTATACTTTAAAAATTTGTCATTTTTTTCATTTTTTCTCCAGCCTCATGTAACTTGTAACCTCTCTTCGTTGTGATGTGTCAGTCTTGTTACGCAGTCAGCTGAGGATGCCCCTCCCCCTGATGCCTGTCATCTTGAACCTCTTCTTACAAGAATTTCATATCTCTTTAGGGACATTAGAAAAATTCTTGATAATCTTGATAACTGGGGTAAAGAAGATCCTGATGGCTTCTTCCCTTTTGTTTTTTAAAAAAGTTTCCAGTGTGTTGTTTCCCAAGACTGGTAGATTCTATAGATTTTTATGTCAATGTAGTACAGTATGTTTGAGGATGAGCACAAGCCTAGTAATACAGTGCCTGTTTCAAACAGTGGCATATCCCCAGACTGCAGTAACTACAGGCCAGTTTCTGTTCTCCCAGTGCTCTCCAAAGTTGCAGAAAAAAATTATTTTTAAGCCACTATGTGGACTATGTGGAATCTAAAGGATTATTAGCTGATAGTCAATATGTATATAGGAAGCAGTGAGGTATCTGTAATGCTCTTTTAGACTTGACATGTTATTTGCAAGAGATCCTTAATAAGGGTTTTGAGTGCAGAGTAATTCAAAAAGATTTTAGTACTGCTTTCAATTTAGTAAATAACCAGGACCTTATTTATAAACTTCAGAATGTTTGAGTGGGTGGATATGTTTTAGGATTACTTCAAGATTTTCTTACAGGTAGGCAGCAGCGAGTTCCTGTTGATGGGATCTTTAGCGAACCAAGACCTAATGTGTCTGGAGTTCCACAAGGTAGTGTTCATGGTCCACTGTTATTTTTAGTATATACAAGTGATATGGTTGTTGTCCTGGAAAACAAGATTGTTTAGTATGTCGATGATGCAATACTTGAGGGTATAGTAAAGTCTCACTGATGAGAAATGAAGCTGCCCTCAACTTCATTGAGGACATGGACTGAATCAGTGAATGGTGTAGTTGCTAGGGGATGAGGCTGAACTCCAGTAAAACGAAAACACTATTGATTAGCAGATCTCGTAACGATTTTCCACCCCATCCTCCCCTTCAAGTGGACCGGACTTTTCTGAATGTGTCTGCAGCTTTAACTATTCTAGGTGTAACCTCTGACTCACATGACTCACATCTTACTTTTTAGAAACATCTAATGAAAGTTTCAGCAAATGCTGCACGAATGTTAGGTTTGTTCGTAAGACCTCATATATTTATAACAGTAATAAAATCAATGCAACCTGTTTTAGGTCATTTGTGCTTCCTTTACTAGAATACTGTTCTGCTGTGTGGATGTATGCTGCTACCAGAGATTTATCTGTATCAGAGAAGTTTATGGTGGTAGGTTTGTTGCCAAATATTAGCAGTTATGTTTTGGACCATTAACGGATGGTCTCTTGTTTGTCAACTTTTTATAAGTTGTATTTTAAAAGAGGTCTTTCACATTCACAATTGATCCCTGATCCCATTTTCCTGCCGAGAGCAACCAGATTCACTGAACAGCAGCACCAGTATGCAGTAAATGTACCTCGCTGTCAAACTTCTCAGTTCCAGAGGTTCTTCATTCCTCACACCGTTGGACTGTGGAAGTCTCCATGACGATTTCGTGCAATCAGAACTTCAAAAGTTCAAGCTAAAATGCATTGTATTTCTACCCTAATAAAATTCTCCTTGTATTTTAATAATTTACTTAAATTTTTTTATATTTATTTATTTATTTGTTGATTTATCTGTTTTTCAAATAACTGATCTCTTCTCTCTGTATTTCCCTTTACCCTCTGTTACTTCGTTCCAATAAACACTACGGTAAGCCCCTGTATTCATGGGGGATGGGTAACCCCCCCCCCGTGGATAGCTAAAATCTGCGAATGCTAAGAACCCTTTTAAAAATGCTTAGAACTGCCTATTTTGATCGTTCAAAGACAAAAAAAAAAAAAAATGTAAAGGTGCTTATATAGGTATTATCCTACTTACAATGGGGTTAGGTTCCAAAAACTCCATCGTTTGTTGGAAAAGACGTATCTCGAATATAGCCTAGCCTACACTGGGGTATTCAGTACCATGTATGCAAATATGGTAGCCTAGCCTACACTATAAAGTACAGTATACTCTATACATACATGGTATAGTAATTATTAGTATCAGCTAATTCTGGAGGTTCATGCAAGTGACTTATGATAATTCAGTACAAAGAGAAATTAAATAACAAACAAGAATTGGCTTAGCCTACACTATGGTATATCGTATACATATACGGTAGCCTAGCCTATATTATACTGTACTGCACTCTATATTCACATAACATCGTGTTATAGGGGAGAGCGGTGATGATTCGGACAGTGGGATGGTCCGGACAGTACATTTCCTGGAAAATGTGAGGGGCCCTCAGCTCTGAGAAATCACGTGAAATCGCGAGAGTTTGTTCGCCATTGACACATGGACTTTGGTTGCGAAGGGTCGGTTACTTTAGGATTGAGGGTAATTTTTGTGGTTTTTCTCATTTCCTATGTAATTTTTTGCGTTTGAATCATAAGCTTTGGTGTAGTGAATATGATAAGGGAGCTGATTATGAGTTTTGGGTGTGAATTTGCACTTTATGACGAAGATGTTGTAGCTATTACCTGCCTGTAATCTGCAAGGGTTTGAAGTTGAGGGTGTCATCAAATGGTTATGATTTGTGGGGGATGATTCGGACACTCTAGGGTTGGGATGATTCGGACGTGTCCGAATCATCCCTCCTAGCAAACCTTTACTAATTATGAATTCCAACAAAGAAACAAAAGATTCTCACTAACATTAAGTTATATTTTGTGTACATGCATTTATTAGCCCTCATTACCTTTACCGTATAAAGCACTTCATAAACCCATCATAGAACCCCCAAATTACAAATTAAAATGTGAATATCAAATCTGGATTCCATTCCATTGGCATTCACCTATATTACACTGATGTTTTTCAAGAAAGTCACTTTGCCAGGGCTTTTGTGACTGATAGGCCAAAGCCAACTACACCACCTAAAAGGACAATCACCTCGCATGAAATACCTCAAGAACATTAAAAAGCAAGAAAAATACAAAAAAGTTAGATACAGAGGCCCAGACAAGTGATGAAGACCTTCATCATCTTGACAGCCGATCTTAACAATAATTCTTCTGATATCTCAGAGCAGATAGAAGACAAAGAAGTGGTTTTTATTGATAAAGTCCCAGAGGAGGGAGATTTTGTTCTTGTTGGGATAGATCCAGTAAAAGGTAGCAAAGTCTATTATGTAGGCAAATGAATCAGCAATTTAGACGAGGGTGATGAATTTCAGGTTTCTTATTTAAGATAATCACAGAAATTTGCTGCTAATAGTTTTAAATTTCCAGAAATTGAGGATGAAGCAACTATTGGTAAAGAGGCAGTAACTGGAGTGCTTCCAAACCCAGTTCAGCAGAGTATGAAAAGAAAGCAGGGTATTTCAAATTTTGTTTTTCTTTTGCAGGATACAATATTCGTTAGGCCAACTTATAATATTTAGGCACAACAAATTTCAAGTATTTGAGTTACGATTTATGTTTGGTTTTTACTCATAGAGAGAATAATTTCAAGTAAATTTTGGTCATTTAAGAATTTGGTGGCAAGGATATTTCAAGTTTAGTTTTTTTGTTTTGAAGGTTTCAATATTCTTTAAGACTACTATAACATTTATTCTCAGCAAACATCGTAGATTTTCTGTCTGCCATTCACAAAGGGAGAGAATAATCTTTTAAGGTGATTATGATTATTTCAATAAAACACTTCGTTTGGTATTTCTGTTTCTGACTTGAAGGTAAATGTCAATTATAATAATTGTCCGAATCATCCCATGCTCTTGTCCGAATCATCACCATGGGTAGGGATGATTCGGACATTTTGGAAACTTGTACTTGAAGATAAATAGCTTCAAGTATAGTAAAGTATACGACTTGCTACATTTACCGGTAAATGTAGGATGATGAGGCTACACATTGACATGCCAAGGATATCACTGCTCCTTAAACTCTGACTTCTAGAGAGCAATTAAAAAAAAATGTCCGAACCATCACCGCTCTCCCCTACAAACGTCAACATAACAAATATGCATCTTTTCCTTGGATCTTTTGAAATGTTATGCTTTAATTCACTGTATCCAATAGGAATGTATATATTATATTGCTTTTGTATTTCAAGTTGCAATCATGGTGATCAATGTTTCGGTTTGGAAATCTAGTGCGCGGTAAGTTTATTTCACCATGTTTAACTCAGTTCAGAGCATTTTTCTTGCTTCTAGTTAGCTTAAATGAATCTCTAGATACTTTATTTATATGGGGTAAGGTTATTTTTCGTTATACAAAGTGTTTTTAAGTCGAAATACAACTTAGATGCATCTCGTTGTGAAATTAATTTAGTTAATTTTTTTCGTTAACAGATGATGTTGGCCGTTTGGGGGCATGTTTGTTTTGTGTAAAAAAAAATCAAGATTCTGTTCGCTATTTTCACTTGATTTCATCATAATACGAGCTTTACGTATTTATTGTTTATCGGCGTAAAAATAGCAGTAGTATGTGTAATTTCATGCCCAGTAGTTTTGATTAAAATACTTCCTCTCCACTTTTAATTACAGTTGAGTTTCATCCATGTTTCTGATGCACGATAATTTATAATCATTAGCAGCTTGAACATTGTTTTCTCAGCTTCAGCTACAACTTGCAGCTTAAATTTAGCAGTGTATTTCCTTGCCGATCTTTTATCCATACTGAATGAGGGTATAATGTAAAAATATGTCAGTCCTATTCTACTTAACTTCTACTGTACAGTGGTTGAAATACAAGCAAAGCAGTTGTTGTTGTCTGATTCGGTTATAAGCAAAACAACAGTTTCTCGTTCTGTTGTTTATAGCTGTACGCATTTACGCAAGAGTATAAAGTTACTGACAATACTTTTATCATTCTCTTTTACCTTTTTAACTAGAAGGTGGGATAAAGAAATGGAGGAAAAGAATGTGATCTATTGTAATTTGGTCTCTCTCTCTCTCTCTGCCTGATTGTAAGCTGCTTCCTGTGCCTGCAGGAAATTTAAAAATATTTTCTAAATATGGTCGTATTGGTATTAATTGCTTACCCCATCAAATTATGGTAAGGCAAATTATCGTAAGTCAAGCACTATCTGGATACCTGAGTATTTTAATAGTTTTATCACAAAAGTGCATTTAGTCATGAAAATAACGTGAAAATACAGTAATCAGTGAATATTTCTCAGTGAAAAATACCGCAAATGGGCGAATTTTCAGCGAATAATGTGTATTGAAGTCACCAAATGTTATGATATTCTTTTCTTTATTTCTTTTATAGTTGCTTTATCGTTTCTAGCTTTGTTTGTAGTTAGTTGTTAGAGTCCCAGGAGGCTTAGGAAGACACAGTGTAGTTTTCTTGCTTCATTAACGCACAAAAAAATATACATTAATGTACAATTTAAGTGAATCGAAATATGAGCCTTTCTTTTCTTCTTAACCCACAACTGGTGAGGCTCTCGACCTCACTCCATTAAGGCTCTTGGATCTTCTCTCTCTGCTCCTCTCTATCTTCCTTTCTATCTGCCTCTCTCTCCCTTCAAGCTTGCTTTCTTGAAGGTCTTCAAAGGAAAATGTTCCTCCCACCAGTAGGAGGGCAATTGCTTCTGTTGCGCCTTGTAGACATCCTTAGTGGTTGGAGATTATCTAACAACGTCCCTTTGGGTGTGATTAATTGACTTAATTCCCTCCTTCGTGAGTGGAACTAATGACGTCACCGGAAGTCTTCAGGTTCCGGCAAAAGCTGAAAGGTCAGTTCACAGGTGAGACGGGTAGGCAGTCTTGTTATGATTGTGCTTAGATTACTCTCGCGCCAATGTTTTAGCTACATACTCACGACGCTTCCTGATCGTTATTCTCTCTCTCTCTCTCTCTCTCTCTCTCTTCTCTCTCTCTCATTTGTCTATTAATGGCTCTCTCTCGTTTCTTTTTCTCTTTTTTATATTTACGCTATTCCTAACTAATATTCTCGTAGCTATCATTACATCACTCAGTCACCTACCAAACATTGTCTTCAATGTTTAATTAAACATAATAAAATGGATACAACAGTAATAATTAAATTGTCAATAAAATATAATAATGGTCATAACAAAAATTGTTTCTCCAATTGTGGAGGAAAAGACATAAGTTCATCAAAACAGTCTTAAAAAATAATCCTGTCAAAATATTAAACACATCTAGTTATAAGTATATTACATGAATATTCAGAACAACAAACATATGAAATTATTATCATGTAACAAATAATGTTAACATCAACTGTTAATTATTGTTATTATTTTTTATTTCTGTCAATATCCCTTGCATTTTTCTGATGATAAGATTTCTCACTATTATGATAAACAAAATAACAGTTATTACTATTACCACCAGATTTACTAATGATAAAATTGGGGAGACAGTTTCTTTATAGTAGAAATATTCATCAGCATAGTTCAGATTTTCAAATTTCTTTAATTCTGACTGAGACAACTTATGTTGAGAAAAGATGTTGTTCATGATATAATTGGTTTGCTATAACTAACTGACATGATGTTGTAAAAGATTTAACATTTTTAAACTTTATTTCTGTACTAATGTTGTGACATTTAGTTTTAGCTACAACAGTGTTTAATGAAAATACTAAAATTTCTTGATCAGTTATCAGTGCTTCAAAGGGTTTATTATAGTTTGTAGTACATACATGCTTTTCTTGGTTTTGGTTTAACAGAATCTTTTGAATACAGGGATAAGCATTAGTATTCTTATACAGGTTATCAGGATTGCATATATATTCCTGTTCTTTTAACAGAATACACTCATTAAATTGGTTATCAGTGAAGAATGACAATAGTAGAGCGTGTTCTTCTAATGCAAAATGCCTGATTGTTCCCTTTTGAATGATTATTTGCTTATTAACTATCATAGGAAATGGGTACACAGTGATTAATGTGATTGTGATCCTAGTATTGAAAGGTAGAACTAAAATTATTTTATCATAAAGCACTTTGGCACTTATTAAATTGTAGTACATGAATACGTCTTCCATAAGTGGCTGAAAGTTTTTTCCATGATGCAAAACTTAACATGTCTTCTAATTCTTTAGGAGTGATTAGTGTTGGGCTCAAGATACCTTTATAAACAAACAAAATGGCATTTAGTGTGTTTTTGTGTTCCTGTAGTATCACTTCACTTTCTAGAGCAAATGTATTTAAAAACTGTATGTTTTCCAACTTATTCATTTCTTTTGTTACATTCTGATTGACTTGATTTATAAAATTTTTTAGTTTTTCTATTTGTTCTGCATTTTGATTATGCGTGATAATCACTTCATCTTTTAGTTTTTCTATTTGTTCTGCATTTTGATTATGCGTGATAATCACTTCATCTATCACTGTGCCTCTTGCTGCTGCCCATTTTTCCAGTCTGTGTATGCTTTCTTTTTCATGTTCTACATTTGCTTCGGTAGTAACTCCAAATAATGTATTCAAAAGCAGTTCCAATGAAGGATAGAGGGATCTTTTTGACCTTTTGTTCACGGTATTTTCTATTATATATAGTTTTCACTACTTACATTATATTTGTGATATTTTCAGTCCAACACCTGTATATCCATATATACACATATTTACCTCTGTCGGATTTGTAAATTATATATTTTGTTTACAACATTATCTACAGCATTTTCATGTCTCATGTTATCTATAACTTCCCTGGACCGTGGATATGGTTTTACTACTTTTATACGATTCCAGTGAACTACTTTTTCCTTTAGATCACTTTCATTAATTACTCTACATTTGTTTAATTTTAACACTTCTACAACTCTAAATGGTCCAGTGAACTTGGGAGAAACCTTTACATTTGGCCCTTCTTGAACATGATTTTGTACATAAATTTGAGTATCTACTGTAATGTCTGGTTTAATGGTACTTTTATTGTAGTATTTGGCATGAGTGTTATGAACCTCTTTTAATTTTGCCCTTGTTTTCATGACTGTCTCATAAGTACGTCTGGTCTTCCACGCAACATAGTCATCATAGTTATAAGTATGTCTGGGTGGTGTTGCATCTTCTAATAATGTGTTAGGCTTTCTTTTCTGATAACCATATAGCAAATAATGTGGGAATTCTCGTATTGTCTCATTTACAGTATTATTCAATGTGAACTGTACGTCTTCTAGTGCTAAGTCCCACTCTTCTGTCCGTGGGCTCACTAAAGTTTTCAGGATATCCTTTATTTTACGATTAGTTCGTTCTACTGTTCCATTAGAACTGGGTTTATAAGCGGTTATTTGACACTCATTTATTTCATAAAATTCACATATTTTCTTTAAAAGATCACTAGTAAATTCAGCAGCATTATCAGAAAGAAGAACTTGTGGACATGAATGCCTTGTGAAAATTCTAGATTTAAGAGTTTCTGCTACTGTGGCTGCATCTCTGTTTCTTATTGGTATGATTTCTACATATCTAGTTAGATAGTCTAAGAAGACTAATATTTGTTTATTTTCTCTAATAGTCCTTGGAAATGGACCTATAAAGTCCATAGTTACTACTTGAAATGGATTTAATTCTGATGGGTATTTTTCAAGTGGAGCTTTAAGATTTACATCACCTTTATGTTGATTACAAACTGTACAGTTTTGTACAAAGTTCTTGGCATCTTCACTACAATTCAGCCAAAAATAATTTCTGGTTATGATTCTGATTGTCTTTTTAATTCTTGGATGTCTTGCTAAAATATATGAGTGTGTTAGTTCTAAAACTTCTCTGATTAGTGTTTTTGGGATGTATAGTCGAGAACAACCATTCTTCTCTGTTGGCCTTTTATACAACAATCCATTTATTAATCGAAATCATATTTTAAGGATTCATCTAGTATTAATTACTTCCTACTATTTGTCTGATTTCTGCATCTTTTCCTTGTTGTAATTTTACTCTTTCTAGATCTAAATTTACTACTTGACAACTGAAACAAAAGATATTAGTGGTAATACATTTTTCTGTTTCTTCTTGAGATCTGGATAATGCATCTGCCAAATGTGAAATTTCCCGGGAATATATCTGAATTCCGGGGCAAATTCTAATACACTAATGAACCATCTATTGAAGAACTTCATGTTGTTGGTAAAGGCTCTCTTTTTAAATAAGTCACAAATGGGTTTGTGATCAATAAGCACATTAACCTTATGACCTAAGAGTATGTGTCTGAATTTCTTTAAACCTCAGTATAAAGCTAAACACTCTCTTTCTCTGGTACTATAGTGTCTTTCTGCTGTGTTTAAAACTTCACTAGCATAATATACTTTTCTCATTCTAGTTTTGGCCTTTTGTAACAATACAGCTCCCAGCCCTGTACTTGAGGCATAGCAAACTAAGTAAAAGTCTTTGGAAAAATCAGGGTAGACTAAAACAGGGTTCCTGGTCATTTTGCTCTTTAGTATTTGAAAGGCTGTTTCTTGTTCATCCTTCCATTCATAATTAACATCCTCCTTGGTTAGTTCTGTCAAAGGTTTGGCTATAGTAGCAAAACCCTTTATAAAAGGTCTATGATAACCTATCATACATAGGAACCTTCTTAATGCTTCAAATTAGTGGGAGCTGGGTAATCAGTTATTGCCTTTATTATACCTGCCTGCATGCACAGTCCATCTTCACTAATTCATGACCCAAGTATTCTAGGGATTTCATCTGGAATTGACATTTCTTTAATTTTATTTTTAGTCCTGCAATTCTTAATCTCTCTAGGACCATTTCTAATGTTCTGACGTGACTTTCTAAGTCTTTGGTAAAAATTATAACATCGTCCAAGTATACTGCAACATTTTCTATATATTCTAGAATTTGTAACATTAATCTGACAAATGTTAATGGGGCTGATGTGAGTCTAAACTGTAAATGTTCTTTATGTGTGCTGAAGGCTGTGTGTTGTTTCGATTCTTCATCTAGAGGTACTTGCCAGTATCCACTAAGCAAATCTAAGAATGAAAATATTTTGGCCCCTCCTAATTGAACTAACATATCTTGAAGTACCGGCATCGGCATTCTATCTGGAACTGTTTTGGAATTTAACTTCCTGTAATCTATAACAAGTCTCCAACTACCATCCTTCTTTGGAACAAGTAACAATGGGGAATTATATGGAGATTTAGAAGGAATTAATACTCCATCTCTTTTCATTTCCTCTATCAAATTGTCAACTATGGGTCTCTGGCTTATTGGTAATCTGTAATTAGGAATAAAAAATGGCTTGGCTCCATCATCTAACAAAATTCTATGTCGTAGAACATTTGTTCTTCCTAGTTTATCTCCTTCTGTAGCTATTAGATTCCTGTATTTCTCTAACACCTGAATTAACTTGTGTCTATTTTCTGAAAAATCTGTTTTATTTACTTCTTGATTTATTTGAGAGTTCTGGCCCTTTATAGAGAAAAATTTTTTTCTTCTATTGTTAGTAAAGGATTGTTAATAGGAATCCTTATGCAAAAGACAATGCCTGCGTATAGTGTTAGCCTGTTATCTGAATAGTTTTGGACATAAACTTCGCAGCTATTACTGTTCAAGTGGACAAGTGAATTATCCATCCTGACAAAATCTGGCAATTCTTCATTCAGTAACAGAATATCCTAATCCTTTACATCCTCTTTTGATCTTAAATATATTTTTGTTAAACATTTTGGAAACAAAGTTACTGCTCTGTTGAGTATAAATTGTATTTTATTATCATTAGCTGTGCTAACACAACATATTTCTTCTTCTTCTATGTCTGAAAAATAGCAAAGTTCTGAACCTCCAGTGGTTTCTTCTGTTACTTCTATTATACTGTTTATATCTGATTTATTTATTTTATCTAAGAGCAATACTTAATATTTTCCCTTCACTTTCACAACTCATTACTACATTGCTATAGTTATAGGTATAAGCGCTTTGATTTTCGTTAGATTCAGTGTTTTGGTCATCACAATTATTTATATCTGAGTAATTATTTATATCTGAATATATCATCTGCATGTACACATCTCAACAATTCTGTATTCTGTAATTGTGGGAATTCCTCTTTTTTATGGTTCTATTTTATCTTGCTTGTTCTGGTTACTTATCTGCTTTTCCTGTATGTCTGCCTCGCTTGTCGAAACTGTCTCAGACAAAGTGACCAGATTTGGGTGAAACTTTTCTTCGTCAAGCGTAAAACATACGCTCTTCTCATTATCCTGTTTCAGGCTAATCTTTCCTTCAGTACTATCTAATATTATTCCACATCTCATTAAATTAAATGAGAACAATACTTGTGCAGGAAAAAATCTGTCTTCTAAAACTAGAAAACTTTCAATAAATTTATGTGACAAAATATCTATTTCTAAGTTCACATTCCCCAGACTTTTAATGTTTCCCCTGCTATTCCTTTTATTACTCTACTTTGACCCTGAATCTGAGTTTCTGCAATGCCTAAATATCTGGTTAAAGTTATTTTATCAATTATATTTACAGTACTACCTGTATCAACGAGTACAGTACATGTCTTTCCATTTATTGGAATCTTTACAATAGGCAGATCCTTTCTGTTTATTTCTTCCTCTTTCATGGAAAATACTACTTCTTTGTTATGTAAATAGGAAAATGCAGATGAACCTTCATTTCCCATTGTAACTCTTTCTCCTCTTTCTCTTTCATCACCTTGAAAGGATTTACTTTCTTTTCTCCGTAAAGGGGTTAATTGTCACTGACTGGATGATTTATTTAAATTTGGGCGACTGTGACTTATCTCTGTAATCTCTCTAATGGCTTCCTTATTATTGAACCAACAGTTTTTATTTAAATACCCAATGTTTTTGCAAACTGCACAGATTCTAGGCTTTCTGCATTCATTAGTGGAATGATTGGTATACCCGCAGTTTTCACGTTATTTTTGGTCTAGCTTCTTGAGCTGAATTATTCTCTGGTTTTTTGAATTATTTGTGTTTGAATATTGACCATTATGATATCTTATGGGTGGATCGAGGAATGGTCCACTCCTTGATTAATTCTGTCTTCCTTTCTGGTTTGGATTCCATTTTTTCCTAGTATTTTGTGCATATTTCCTTTGAAAGGAAGTTTGTCTCTTCCCTACTTGTCTGCCCCCTCAAATTGGGACCACCTTGACGTGGTGAGGTGGCTCTCGAACCTAGGGATCTATTTTTTTCCCTAATTTTGAGCCCAAGTGTCCCACATATATAATAATACACTACGAGTAATTTTTGTGGATTTTTCCACTTTTTCAAAATTACCAAACTTAATAAATAGGGAAACATATCATAGCATGGAGTGAAGTTGAATCTGAAGCTAAGTAGTGGGAACTGTGGTAGAACAATCATCTACCTGAAAATGTTCGGACCTCTTTTTTCAGGCAGAACTATTCTGTGGAGCTGGACCACGGATTCTAGGTGGGCCTGGTTCTAGGAATAGGACTCTTAGCTTTCTGTCCAGTTAGCCCATATTGTGATTAGGATGGGGATGACTGTATTATTACAATACACTCAGTCCTAGCAAGCGGGTTTTGCTTACACATGGGCCATACTAATCATGATATGCCATCCCCTTTTTGAGATAGGGTAGGTTAGGGACACGGACATTTGGGAGTCAGTTCCCACTTGTGCCATTAGTGGAACATTCAACTTCATAAAAAGCCAATGATATCTTTTCAAGATTTATTATTATTTTATTTTTTTATCCTTTATGCAAAGTAGTCATGAAGATTTCAGTACCCCCAAACCTGGAAAAGATCCCAGTAATATAAACAATTACAGACCAATTTCTTTAACAAGTTGTTTGTGCAAATTACTAGAGAAAATGGTAAATGCTCGACTAATATGGCACATTCAAGAAAACAAAATTTTGACTCCCACTCAGTTTGGGTCACAGTGTAACAGATCTACATTAGATTCTCTCTGTAACTTAGAAGACCATATACGTAGAGGTTTTGAACAAAAACAAATTACTGTAGCTGTCTTTTTTGACATTGAAAAAGCATACGATATTACTTGGCGGTATGCTATATTAAAAACTTTACAAAAACAACAACATCTGTGGACATTTACCTAGGGTTATAGAAAACTTTTTGACAAATTGCAGTTTTCAGGTGAGAATTGATGATGTTCTGTCTAGAACATTTCCTCTTGAAAATGGTGTTCCACAGGGAAGCATCCTTAGTGGCACACTGTTTACTTTAGCAATTAATGATATCAATAATAATCTACCTATTGGTATTAAAAGTAACTTGTATATGGATGATTTTGCCATATATTATTCAGCATCTCGAATAAACCATGCAGAACGAATCATTAATAAAAGCATAGTAAAAATAGATGAATGGGCTTTATCTGTAGGCTTTAAATTTTCCATAGATAAAACCCAAGCAATCATGTTTTATAAAAATAAAAAGTGGAAAAATGGTGAAGAAATAGACTTAAAAATCAGGAACCATACTATACCAGTTGGCCAAACAGCAAAATTTTTAGGATTGATATTTGATACTCACATGAACTGGAAAGCCCACATAACATACATGAAATCAAAATGTAAAAGAGCATTAAACCTAATCAAAAAATTATCGAACATTACTTGGGGAGCCGATAGACATACCCTTACTTTACTGTCTAAAGCAACAGTGCTGTCTATCGTTGATTATGGAAGTGAAATATATGGCTCGGCATCAGACACAACGCTGAAAACGGTAGACCCAGTTCATAATGAAGGCCTTAGAATATGTTCAGGGGCTTTTCGATCATCACCAACGTCTTCTTTACAAGTTGAATGTGGTGAACTACCTCTGTCTCTCCGTAGAGGGCTAGTAACAATGAAGAGTGCTCTGAGAATTCAAACAAATGATTCTCCAACCAAAAAATTATTTGGATTAAGAGATATGTTTATAAACAATCATCCACCTCCTTTCCCAATAAGAGCTAGAAGATTGTTTGAGGCGCCAAATATACATATATACAATTACCTTTAATATTAAAATTACCTCCTCCTTGGACAGTGAATAAAATGAGAATTTGTACACGCTTGAAATATTTATCAAAAAGTCATTCATATACTCCAGAATACCACAGACAACATGCAGTAGAACATGTAATCCGAAAAGGTCTGCATTACGCAATATACACCGACGGATCTAAGTCACAATACGGAGTGGGATATGCTGCAGTATCCCAAAACAAAACATATCAGTTTTCTCTCCCAGATAATGCCTGAGTATTTACAGCTGAATTATGTGCAATAGTATCAGCCATAAAAATAATTAGAGAAGTCTCATGTAATAATTTGGTGATTTATAGCGACTGCAGAAGTGCTATAGAAGCCATCTAAGGCTATAATCAAAAACAATATTGTACAACATATAAAGTTTTCACTCCATAAATTGTATAATAATGGAAAAAATATTGAAATATGTTGGATCCCTGCCCATGTAGGGATTAAGGGAAATGAAGAGGCTGATAAAGCAGCTAAAGAAGCAGTCCACATGACAAGAGAAAATGTAGACATCCCTGTTAGTGACTATACAAGATATATAAAAATAGTCAATGTAAAAAAAATGGCAAAATATATGGAACGAAGAACCTGAAAATAATAAATTAAAAGATAAAATCCAGTGTTGGAAAATGGAGTTCGTCATATCAGAGAGAGAGAGAGACACAGTATGAAAGCGTATGCCTTTTTACAGCTTTTAATTTCATATTCATTTTCGTTCATTCATCATTGGCAAGTGACCTATTAGGTCCCAGTGCTAGGCTTCTAGCCTAGAGTTGTCGTTTCATCCTAAACCTTCGGGCCAGCCATATGAGAGCTGATAGTCAGCTCAGTGGTCTGGTTAAACTATTTTAATAATAGTAATATGGACAATAATTCTAAAATAGAGAAAAGTAATCCTCCTAAAACCCCATCAACACAAGACAACTCATCACCGATGAATGTGAAAAAATAAAAAAGAAATAACTATTGACTCAATCCAACACTAGTTCATTTTGAACATATTTTTGGACTAGTAGACAGTTGGTCCAGATTTTTAATATTAAAAGCAGAAAAACAGATCTCATAAATGAAATAAAAGTAACAGTAACCAGCCATGAAACACTAAACTATACACAAGGAACAGTGGTGCTACCAGACAATGATGAAAACGAGCTACCATCAAAACAAATCTTAATTGAAAACCTTAAATTAAGATACAACAACATACATGACTAGGAATTATATGCTGCCGCAATTAGAAAGGATGCAAATAAACATATTAAAATAGTCAAAATAAAATTTACAAACCGGGAACTACCACGAAAAATAAAATTTCTAGGACTAAATAGAGAAGTTTCCCCCTTTGTCCCTAAACCTCTCCAATGTTCTAACTGTCTAAAATATGGCCATTCAACAAAAAGATGTAGAAATAACGCTATATGTGCTGTATGGTCTGAAGATCATACAACAAATTGGAAATGCAAAACCTTCAAATGTGTCAATTGCGAATTAAATCATCATGCAAAATCTAGACTGTATATTTTATCGATATTATACAGAATTACAAATGTTAATGAACAGAACTGGTATGCCCGTTAAGGAAGCCAAACTCGAACTGAGAGAGGAATCAGTGATCCAGTAAAATGCCATTCATAGTCAAATGCTGTAACAACTAATAATAAACATAAAGAATCTCAACACAGAATAGCTGAGACACACCTCTCACCCTCCTCCACTGCTCATAAAAGCCCAAGAGTACAGTTGCAAGAGACCTCTCTTACATCACAACAGACCTCCCCAGTAATAAGGCCAGTTAATCGTTCAGAAACGAATTCCAGTGATATGGAAAAATCAACAGAGGTTAATAATCCAGATCTGGATACTCATAATGCACTAACATCACCCACAGAAAACTTAATTGACAAAAATAACCATAATAAAAAGGGAAAGTAATTGACAGAACTCCCCCTAATGGTACAAAACCTAACATTCCATTCACAGATCGATCTAACAAAACCCCAGTCTCGCCTAATAATCTGAAACAGATTACATTAACTGCATCACAAGTGGAAATCCATAGTGTTCCACAATCCAAGACAACTATAAATAACGATTCCCAAATATGGATAAATCAACTAACTCTTCTGTACTCTCAGAACCAAAATCAACGAAGAAACCTTCAATTAAACATCCCACTGAAGAATCAGAAACCCGTAAAATTCATCAAATCACAACCACATCAAATCAACCCTCAACAAGACCAAAGAATAATAATAATAATAAACCTAAAAATTCAATCAAAATTTTATACCAGCACATCGGAGATCCAATATACCTATACCAGAAATTCCTAACAAAAATAGTTCAACATCCAATAATGGAAACATAATTGGGACCCAGAGATCAGAATCATTCCTTCAACACTCAGAACATGATTTATCTTGCGGATGTCAAGAGTGTTTCATCATAACGTACAATCGTTTACCTAACAAAAATGAAAATGTAACCCGAAATTTCATAAATAACTTTACTATGTTCCGAAAATGCCCTTTAACATTCCATCAAGATGGCGAACTATGCTCGGAATCCTTAAAACTAAAAAAAAACATGATGAAAACTCAAATAGATTTGCTAATAAGGAAATATAAAGAAGAACCAATCAATGCATCAGATATTCAGCAATCAAACCTAGCTACAAAGAAAGTAACACAAACTCCCTTAAAATGTTACGGGATATGGCAAAATCAACAATTAACTTACAAAAACTAACGCCAATCCCACCAAACAATGACCAATAAAATAATTCAGTGGAATATGAATGGATTTTCTACTCGGCTTCAGCTAGGTGAAATCCAAAGAATACTAAAAGAACATAAACCTATTTGCATATGTCTGCAGCATATTGGTACGACTCCTAAGAACTTTAGAAACTATAAATTAGCTTGCCACTCACCAATAGTGGATGGCAAACTAGGAACAGCTATATATGTTCATAACAATTCAACTTATGAACCCTTGAATATTACATCATTGTCATATCAAATAACTGCAATCAAATTGCATATGCCAGACAATCAAATCATCTCTATACTAAATCTATATAATCAGCCAAATTTTAACTCAAACTTTAGTGATTTACCACAAATACTAAATAATGTAAATGACCCCCTACTAAAATAGTAGGCGACTTTAATGCCCATAATCCATTATGGGATAGCACACGTGCCAGTAACTTCGCCGGCACAAACATTGAGAATTGCATAAATGTTCAGAATTTACATTGCCTGAATGAAAGTGATTCACCAGCGTACTTCTCAAAAACTCATTTAACCTTCTGCCTGAATGAAAGTGATTCACCAACGTACTTCTCAAAAACTCATTTAACCTTCTGCCTGAATGAAAGTGATTCACCAACGTACTTCTCAAAGACTCATTTAACCTTCTGTCTGAATGAAAGTGATTCACCAACGTACTTCTCAAAGACTCATTTAACCTTCTGCCTGAATGAAAGTGATTCACCAACGTACTTCTCAAAAACTCATTTAACCTTCTCTTCAATAGATATTTCATTGTGCTCACTGGAATTAATCGAAAAATTGGAATGGAATTTCCTAGACGATTCATACACAAGTGATCACTTTCGAATTGTTTTGAATTATTTGAACAACAAAAAAACCATCATTTCCCATAAAATATAACTTAATGAAAGCTAATTGGGATAAATATAATTTACAAACTAGAAATATCCCTCCCTTTCCACTAAATCAAAACAATGATGTCACAATTTATTTCTTTTCCAGTTTTGTAATTAAAGCTGCAGATAAATGCATCCCCAAGACTTCTTCAACCCCTAATATATCCCCCGTGCCATGGTGGTTTAACAATTTATCTCTCTTAAATCAAACCAAACACACTCTAGCACGTAATTTGAAAAGATTAAAGTCTAGATTAAACACCTTTAATAAGGGCCCTTGTAATATAAACAAACTAAACAATATAATAGTTATAAATATAACTGTTGATCACATTAAACCACTTTACAATAAATATAATGCAAAATTTCTAAAAACAATAATATTCGAAAAAGCTCAATCGTATATTTCGGAGTTGTCACCAAATACTTCAGGTAAGGAAATATGGCACAAAATTCATAAAATCAATGGTAAACATGTAAGACCACCTAGAAGCCCAATACAATATAATGGCAAATTAAATCATAACCTACAAGATATTTCAAATATATTAGCCAAACATACAGAAGATATTAGCACTTATTCTAATTTAGATGAACACTTCAAAAGAATTAGAATGAATTAAGTGTGTGAATCATACACTTAATTTTGAAACTGATGAGGACCTTGATTATAATCAAGAATTCAATATGAGTGAACTTAATTTTGCCCTAAAATCATGTCGATCATCAGCTCCGGGTCATGATATGATTTCTTTTGAAATGATCCAAAATTTAGCTCCACTAGCGAAAGAATTCTTATTAAAATTATATAATAACATATGGCTAATGCATGTCTTCCCAACTAAGTGGAGATATGCAATAATCATACCCATCAGTAAACCAGGAGAAGACCCTAGCAACCCCGCTAATTATAGGCCAATATCACTAACAAGTTGCTTGTGCAAACTGTTGGAGAAAATGGTTAGTTTGAGATTAACAAGTGTCATAATAAAATACTCAGTTTTATCACCTACCCATTCGGGTTCAATAGCTGGTAGATCTACACTAGACCCATTAACTCAATTAGAAGATCATATTAAAAAAGGATCTGAAAAGCAAAAGCTGACAGTGGCTATTTTCTTTGATACAGAAAAAGCTTATGATACCACATGGAGATACAATATTATGCACAAACTCCACAGGTCCAGTATTTGAGGTCACCTTCCAATATTTATCAACAATTTTTTAACAAATCGTACATTTCAATACACATCCAAAATACATATTCAAATTCCTACATACAAGAGGAAGGTATCCCCCAAGGCAGTGTTTTGAGCTGCATCTTATTTGCCCTGGCAATAGATGATATTCTTAGTTGCCCTGGCAATAGATGATATTACTGTGAACCTGCCTGAGGGTGTACAAAATAGTTTGTATGTGGGTGATTTTTGTAATATATTATTCAAGTTATTCTCTGCGACATGCTCAAATTATACTTAATATAGTAACAAATAATATAACCACTTGGACTAACTCAGTAGGTTTCAAGTTGTCGATAAATAAAACAAATGGCTTTGTCTTCTACAAAGACAAAAGCAGAATCTGGCCAGCAGCCTCTAAAATATTACAGAGATCTAATTACTTTAAGAAGAGGCTTATCCCTTCAAGCAGGCACATCTATATCAAATAAATTTCTCAATAATCAAAATACAAATAATAATCCAAATCAAAACTCATTTACTAAAAAAACTAATCATCTATTGAATTTACATAACATGATACCCAAATTTACCCAAGAAATAAATCAGATCACACCATGGACACTAAAAAGGGCAAAAATATGCACATATTTATCATATCTTTCAAAGAGATATATGTTCAACACAGAAATGTACCATCAACATGCCATGGAACACATAAGATGGAAGGGTAATCCCTTCAAAATCTATAAAGATGGATCCAAAAATGAAGCTGGAGTGGGCTCATCAGCCTATTCAAGTGATGAAACTATCCAAATGGGCCTTCCTCTAATATCATCAGTATTTACAGCTGAATTAACAGCCATACAACTGGCTCTCCAGATTATATCCAAAAAAGGACTTGCTTCAGCACTCATATTGTGTGACTCAAGAAGTGCAATTGAAGCAATAGGATCATTTAAATCAAATAATCACCTTGTCCAAAATATCCAACAGGAAATTCATCAATTAATTACAAATGGCCTTCAAGTTCATATTTGTTGGACCCCTCCCCATGTAGGCATTGAGGGTAATGAGAAAGCAGATAAAGCTGCTAAATTGGCTTGTACAATCCCCCAACTTCTACGAAAGCTCCCATTTCAGACTGGCTAGCATCCGTTAAACCTTTAATTTATAGGGATTGGTAAAATGATTGGACAAATATACCACCTCAAAACAAACTAAGACAAATTAAGAACGAAGTTAAAAAGTGGCATTCTTCTACCCAAAAACAAAGAATTAATGAAGTAATTTTAATAAGACTCAGAATAGGACATTCCAGACTTTGATGTCAACAACGCACACAAATCCAATAACTTGTGAAAGATGTAACATCCCAATAACAATCAAACATATCTTGATTGACTGTCCCAGATGTCAGCATGAAAGAAATACTTATTTACAAAATAAATCAATAAAGGATATTCTAGCTGAAGGTAATAACTTTTCAATTAATAATATCATTCTCTTCTTACATAAAATGAAATTAATAAATAAAATATAATTTTTCTCTCTTTTTTTCTCCCTTTTTTCCCTCGATTTTTTATTTTAATTTTTTCCCCATTTTTTTATTATTTATTTAATTATCTAATTTTTTGTATTCTCCCCCCCCTCTTTTTCCAGCCCGAGAAGAACCTTAAAAGGGTTCAGAGGTCTGGTTTAACGAATCATTTATAACTAAGTAAACTACTTGCCTGGAATTATCATTATACTTGTTATTTCTTTTAAATGAATCATTGGTATTTCTGCCTTTCCTTTCATTTTGTGTTTCTGTCACCCCTACAAATTCCTTAGAAAAATCTATCTCTTTCTTCTGGATTTCTTGCCTCATTGATATTAAAGCTGTAAGGCCATCACTTTTAGGATTAATTTTAACTTTCATGAAAGCTTTTTTTTTTATTTCTCCGAGTGTGTTATACATCGTTCCAAATGACTAGTAATTCAAAACATACCTTAAACTAACTAAATCATCTTCATCACCAAAATCATTCTTATTTCTTATGGTGATGTTTGTTTTCTTTAAGTCTTCTATTACTTTGTGTGTCGATTCTTCAACATCTGTGTGAAGATTTGCTGTGGATTCTTCATCATAATACTTGTTAAGGAATTTATTAATATTATATAAAAAATGCAGCACTTTGACTTACTCGTTCCCAGATTGATAAACAAATGCATTTAAATTCAGTGTATGTGGTTATTTTGTTGAATTTGACTGAATTCAAAGTTCTATGTGCATCACCACTTTCTGAACTAACGAGAAGGAAGGCTTTGTTAATTTTAGTTCTTTCATTTGTTATTCTCCCTGTAGATATGCGACTGTCTGTATCAGCTAGCCACTGGTGCACAGAATATGATTCTAGCCTATTTTTGTCAGGATTTGAGCTTTCAACTCTTCCACAGAATCATGTGGCTTGTGTAATGATCTCTGCTTGGGCCATTGTTCTGAATTGAAATGTGTTAGTATTATTAGTATTATTATTATTATTATTATTGCTATTTGTGTTATTAATGTTAGTACTTTCTTGAGTTAATGATATTCGTGAACTTGGCACTGGAATTCGACTATGTCTAACTGTTGTTGGTTTTAAATTATAAGAGTGATTTCTAATAGTATTCAACAATTCATCAAACAAGTCCTGCATATTACAACAGTGTTCTAAAAATCGTTAAAAAATTTATACACAAATACACAACAGTATTAAAAAAATATTTCATCAAAAGAATGTTATGTTATTAAAGATTCCCAACTATCAAACATCAAAAAATATGACAATATAAAAAAAATTTGAGAGAGAATTATAAAAGTTTTATACCTTCTAAGAGAGAGAAAAAAAATTTTTTCATACGCTCATAGAGAGGGAGAGAATAATTAAAATAACTTTCCAATCAGGACTTACTTGTTTCTGTTGTGGTTCTGTTTTAACTGTTGTATAGTTATCACTGTTTCTCTTGAACTTTTTCACCTTTCCTTTTGCGACCAACACTGTAGTTCGCTGTAGACACGCAGGATACAACTTTTGGTTTTAAATTTGTCTTGTCTCGTCAACCATAAGGGATTCGTCTTCTTAGATTTCACCAGTAATGTTAATTTTTAACGGGAATGTTTTGTCGTACATGTGAAATGCAATCATCTGTTTTAACAGATTGTGTATACAAATCTGTTTTGGGTGTATGTCGATAGCCCTAATGGGAATGTTTTGTCGTACATGTGCAATGCACTCATCTGTTGTAACAGATTGTGTATAGAAATCTTTTTTGGGTGTGTGTTGATAGCCACCAATGCACAGGCGCCGTTATTTTGCCGTTTTTCGTAGACTGGTATGCTTGCTTTGTACTAATTGCTCAATAATGTTTCTCAGTTGTGGGTTTTCTAAGCGGTAATGTTTATAATTCTTACTTTGTTCTTTGTCAGCCATTGACGTTTGTAGCGGGAATGTTCCGTCAATGTTATGACTCACTTCGTCGTCTGTTATTAAATTCTTGAATGTGTACTTGTTCGTTCTTCACACTGTACTTCCTCGGATTCCATTTAGCTGTCACCATATGTAATGAAGTCACCAAATATTATGATATTCTTTTCTTTATTTCTTTTGTAGATGCTTTATCATTTGTAGCTTTGTTTGTAGTTAGTTGTTAGAGTCCCAGGAGGCTTAGGAAGGCACAGTGCAGTTTTCGTACTTCATTAACACACTAAAAAAAATATACATTATATATTATATATACAATTTAAGTGAATCGAAGTATGAGCCTTTCTTTTCTTCTTAACCCACAACTGGTGAGGCTCTCGACCTCACTCCATTAAGGCTCTTGGATCTTCTCTCTCTGCTGCTCTATCTTCCTTTCCATCTGCCTCTCTCTCCCTTCAAGCTTGCTTTCTTGAAGGTCTTATAAGGAAAATGTCCCTCCAACACTAAGCGGGCAATTGCATCTGTTTTGCCTTTTAGACGTCCTTAGTGGTTGAGATTATCTAACGACGTCCCTTTGGGTGTGATTAATTGACTTAATTCCCTCCTCCATGGGTGGAACTAATGACGTCACCGGAAGTCTTCAGGTTCCGGCAAAAGTTGAAAGGTCAACTCACAGGTGAGACGGATAGGCAGTCTTGTTATGATTGTGCTTAGATTACTCTCGCGCCAGTGTTGTAGCTACATAATCACGACACTTCCTGATCATTATTCTCTCTCTCTCTCTCTCTCTCTCTCTCAATCATTTGTCTAATAATGGTTCTCTCTCATTGCTTTTTCTGTCTTTTATATTTACGCTATTCCTAACTAATATTCTCCTAGCTATCATTACAAATGCATATATACAGTAAACCCCCCGTATTTGTGGTTTTATGCGTACCCACCCCCCCACGAATAGCTAAAACCTGCGAATGTTTAGAACCCTTCTTAAAACACTTAGAACTACCTATTTTAATAGTTCAGACACAAAAAAATACTCAAAAAATGCTCATATAAGTATTATCCTACTTACAATTGGGTTGGGTTCCAAAAAATCCATCGTTTGTTGGAAAAAACGTATCTCGAATATAGCCTAGCCTACACTAGGGTATTCAATACCATGTATACAAATATGGTAGCCTAGCGTACACTATAAAGTATACTCTATAGTATTATTAATATCAGCTAATTCTGAAGGTTCATGCAGAGTGACTTATGATAATTCAGTACAAAGAGAAACTGAATAACAAACAAGAATTAACTTAGCCTACACTATGGTATATCGTATACATATACGGTAGCCTAGCCTACATTATACTGTACTCTATATTCACATAACATCGTATTATACAAACATCAACATAACAAATATGCATCTTTTCCATGGATCTTTTAAAATGTTATGCTTTAATCCACTGTATCCAATTATATTGTATATAACATATTGCTTTTGTATTATCAATTGCGGTCATAGCGATCAATGTTTTGGTTTGGAAATCGATTATGCGATATGTTTATTTCCGTGTGTTTAACTCTGTTCAGAGCATTTTTCTTGCTTCTAGTTAGCGTAAATGAATCTCTAGATACTTTATTTATATGGGGCAAGGTTATTCTTCATTATACGAAGTGTTTTTAAGTAGAAATATAACTTAAATACGTCTCGTTGTGAAATTAATTTAGTTATTTTTTTCGTTAATAGATGACGTTGGCCGTTTGGGGGCATGTTTGTTTAAAAAAAAAAATCAAGATTCTGTTCACTATTTTCATTTGATTTCATCATAATATGAGCTTTGCGTATTTACGTATATTGGTGTAAAAAATAGCAGTAATATGTTTTCTTTTATGCCCAGTAGTTTTGATTGAAATACTTCCTCTCCAATTTTAATTACAGTTGAGTTTCATCCATGTTGCCAGTGCAGGATAATTTATAGTCGTTAGCAGCTTGAACATTGTTTTCCCAGCTTCAGCTACAACTTGCAGCTTACATTTAGCAGTATATTTCCTTGCCGATCTTCTGTTCATAGCGAATGAGGGTATAATGTAAAATATATCAGTCCTATTCTACTTAACTTCATTTGTGCTATAACTACAGTAATTGTTTATTACCGTACAATGGTTGAAATACAAGCAAACAGCTGTTGTTTTCCGATTTGGTTATAAGCAAAACAACAATTTCTCGTTCGTTTGTTTATGGCTGTACGCATTTATGCAAGAGTATAAAGTTACTGACAATACTTTTATCATTCTCTTTTACTTTTTTAATTAGAAGCTGGGATAAAGAGATGTACCTGTGGGAAATTTAAAAATATTTTCTAAATATTGTTCTATCGGTATTAATTGCTTACCCCATCAAATTACTGTAACTTGAGCACTACCTGGGTACCTGAGTATTTTAAAAGTTTTATTGCAAAAAAGTGCATTTAGTCATGAAAATAACATGAAAATACAGCGATCAGTTAATGTTTCTCAGTGAAAAATACTGCAAATGGGCGAATTTTCAGCGAATAATGCATATATGTTCCATAGAGAAATCCGCAAATAGTTGAGTCCGTGAATCGTGAGACCGCAAGTATGGGGGCCTTACTGTATATAATAATAATAATAATAATAATAATAATAATAATAATAATAATAATAATAATAAGCAAGTATATATCTTAAAAAAGTATTTTTATAATTGGATTTTATGAAGTGACATTCCTTCTAATTGAGAAAAAGTATTGTATCATTGCAGCTATTGGCCATAATAAACTATGTTAATTGTTTGTGTGCTTCTCCATCTGCCCTTGGTCTTTACACACACACACACACACATATATATATGAAATTTTTTTTATCACCGTGATTTATATACAATCATGAAGCTACAAATGATGCTTAATATCAAATTCATGCTACCTTGGGAGTATCCCGATAGGGAATTATCACCAGAGGGGAATTTATAAGTGATAAATGGATTGGTACTGCTGGGTGTAGCTCAGTGGTAGAGCGTCGACTGGAGTGGTTGGATAAGTTCTGTCGTGGGATCGCGACCCGGCAGTACCAATCCATTTGTCACTTATAAATTGCCCTTTGGTGATAATTCTCTATTGGGATGCTCCCTAGGTCACGTGAATTTGATATTAAGTGACATTTGTAGCAGATCATCGCCTGCCCTGTGAGCCTACAGAGGGGCCCAGGAGGACTAACTTTACCTTCAGCATATATATATATATATATATATATATATATATATATATATATATATATATATATATGCATACATACATACATACATTCACACACATACGTACATACATACATACAGTCAACCCCTGCTATTTGCAGTCTTGCAATTCACGGCTCACTGATTTGCAGATTTTTCTGTGGAATATATCCCCAACTTATCAGCAATTCGCGGACTTTTTCGTCAAGAAATATTCAATAGTAATGTATTTTGATGTTATTTTCATGAATAAATACATTTATTATGATAAAAACATTATTTACCAATTTTTAGATATTAATATTAAGGTAAACACAGCCTAATATCAAAATGTATTTTATTTTATGTATTTAAAAAAAAATAGTGTGCAATACTGAAGTTGTGAATTCTAGTGTTTTCCCTGTTCTGTAAAAAGAAAATGGGACAGCCTCAATGCTGTGAGACAAAATGTCTCTGATTAAATGTAGGGGGGACTTTAGTTTAGCTTTCACACTTAGCTATAAGCCATATGTTTTTAAGGGTAATGTTGCAAGATAAATTTAAAATTACATTAACCCTTAAACGCCGAGCCTCTATTTACAAAAGTGTCTGCCGTATGCCGGTGGGGTTTGGAAGTTAGCGCCGAAGCGGAAAGAGAGTTTTTTTTTTTTTAAATCACAGCACGCTTAGTTTTTAAGCTTAAGAGTTCATTTTTGGCTCCTATTTTTCTCATTGCCTGAAGTTTAGTATGCAACCATCAGAAATGGAAAAAAATATCATTATCATATATAAATATTGGAATATATGACAGCGCAAAAAAAATTTCATATAATTATAATTGTATACAAATCGTGCTGTGAGCAAAATGGTTAAAGCTAATGAGCTATTTTTTTGTTGTTGTATTGTACACTAAATTGCAATGATTTTGGTATATAACAAATTGTTAAACGATCAAAGCAACACAGAGAAAATATTATCACAAAATGATGCATGAATTCGTAACGCGCGGACGTAAACAAAAGTTTTTTTTTTTAATTCACCATAAATCGAAATATTGTGCTAGAGACTTTTCGTTTGTTGCAAAATGAAGGTAAATGATTGAATATCACTAGAATGTAAGAGGTTTAGCTTACAATTGCATTTGTCGACCATTTCGGTCGAGTCAAAGTTGACCGAAGGTTGAAATTTCGGCACTTATCGTGATTTATATGTAAATATTTCAAAACTGATAAAAGCTACAACCATGAGTTATTTTTTATTGTATTCTAAATGAAATCGCGCACATTTTCATATATAAAACTTTATGTAACGGCTAATATAAAATGGTGCAAAAATTACGACAAAGTGACTAAAGAAATTCTAAGATATTCAGCAGAGTTAGCGCGCGCGGAAGTAAGGAAAATTTTTTTTCAAAAATTCACCATAAATCGAAATATTGTGCTAGAGACTTCTCGTTTGTTGCAAAATGAAGTTAATTGATTGAATATTACTAGAATGTAAGAGTTTTAGCATACAATTGCATTTTTTTACCATTTCGGTCGAGTCAAAGTTGACCGAAGATTGAAATTTTGGCACTTGTGATTTATATGAAAATATGTCAAAATTGATAAAAGCTACAATCATGAGTTACTTTTTTGTTGTATTCTTCAGGAAATTGTGCACGTGTTCATATATAAAACTTTATGTAACGACTTATATAAAACTGTGCAAAAATTACGACAAAGTTACTAAAGAATTTCTGAGATTGTAAGAGCCTGACGCTGTCTCTTCCAAACACGTGTGTGTTCGTGTGTTCGTCGTCCATACGAGTGGCGAGACGTTTGGCTTCTTCACAAACAGAAACATACATACAGTTTGATACAGAAGATTCGTTGGAACCTTATGAGTACATGATTAGAATATTTGCATGGCAATGCAAGTAGTGGTGATTGTACATACATCAAGACAACAATGGTTAGGGAGAAACAGACGGATATATTGTATGGTTAAAATCGCGTTCCTTTAGAGAAAGAAAACGAGATGCTCTTGTTGTCTTGTCCACTCCGATGGACGACGAACACACACGTGTTTGGAAGAGACGGCGTCAGGCTCTTACAAGATTTTCAGCAGGGTTAGCGTGGACGTAAGGAAAAACCTTTTTTTAAATTCACCAAAAATCGAAAAGTTGTGCTAGAGACTTCTCGTTTGTTGCAAAATGAAGGTAAATGATTGAATATTACTAGAATGTACGAGTTTTAGCATACAATTGCATTTTTCGACCATTTCGGTCGAGTCAGAGTTGACCGAAGGTTGAAAATTTGGCACTTATCGTGATTTATATGAAAATATGTCAAAATTGATAAAAGCTACAACCATGAGTTATTTTTTGTTGTATTCTACATGAAATCGCGCATATTTTCATATATAAAACTTTATGTAAAGGCTAATAGAAAATGGTGCACAAATTACGACAAAGTGACTAAAGAATTTCTAAGATTTTCAGCAGAGTTAGCTGATGCTTTCTTTTGGGATAAGAAAGAAATTTGCGCATGTGCAGCTGGGTCACGCTTGTAAACAAAACAACAGTGTATCCGTGAACTCCCAGCATCCCTCAAGGCGTGTGATTTAAAATTTTTTCGCAAACGAGGCCTATAAGTATTTTTCCGCGATTATTTAAAAAAACTTTTTGTAGTCGACGTATTTTATGTCCACTTGGCACCCGACAGACAACTTTTGTCTATGTAAAATACGTCCAGTCGGCGTTAAAGGGTTAAAATGTTTTAGGATGATAATTTAAGGCATATTTGGTGTAGAATGATAGTTTAAGGTATACATTTGGTGTTCAAACCATTAGAAAGGCAGTTATAAATGTTTTTATAGGTAGTTTTGGTTTCTGACCTGTTTAAATATGCAATTAGAAGCGTTTTTAGGGTGTGGTGTCAAGTATTTGTGGATTTTAGCTATTCACGGGGGTGAGGGGTTATGGTACCTATCCCCTGCATATACCTGTGGTTTACTTATATATATATATATATATATATATATATATATATATATATATATATATATATATATATATATATGTATGTATGTATGGATGTATGTATATATATACATTATATATATAGATAGATGGATAGATAGATATGCCCAAAGTGTGACTGTTAAATGCCACTCTGTTTGATCCTTTTTATCCTTTTTTTCACTTCTAATGACCTTTTTGAACGACTATTTTAGGTCTGACTAGTAATATATAAATACAGTGCTCCCCCACTTTTTCACGGGGATAGGTTCAAGAACTCATTGTGGAAATGCAAAATCCCCTCTAAAAACGCCTATAACTGCCAAATACCCTGTACCCCCTGAACTAAAATGCTTATAACTGTCTATTTTAAAAGTTCACTACCTAATTTAGTAGTTCAAACAAAAATATACCTTAAATTATCATACTAAAAAATTTAATGTAAATTTAAACAAAAATACACCCCAAACCATCATCACAAAACATCCTAAGTCATCTTAGAGTACTATCCTTTTACAACTGTTACTTTTATTTATGTATATACGCACCCTAAAATGCTTATAACAATGATTTACTAATTCTACAATATTAATATTAATGTACACACAGCAAAATATCTATAAAATATTTAATACAAATTAAATCATTGTTTAATACAAATTAAATAAATCTGTCTTACAGAATGTTTGACAACTAATTAAGTTACATCTGTTTACTGTGTAAACAGGGGTAACTTGATTAGCCGTTTTATCCCATAGTATTGAAGTCATCCTATTTTCTTTATATATTGATAAAAAGAATTAAAATTATCACTAATTTTTTTTTTTTTCGTAAAGCAACACTGTTTATTCACTAATTACTGTATTTTTTCATATTGTGTTCATGACTAAATACAGATTTTATGATAAAAATAATTTACAGTGTACCTATAATGTAGTAATGTATCTATGAAGCTCATTCCAGGCTGGGCCCCAGACTGAGCATAACAAGTGTATGTGCTCTCTCTCTCTCTCTCTCTCTCTCTCTCTCTCTCTCTCTCTCTCTCTCTCTCTCTCTCTCTCTCTCTCTCTCTTTCTTTAAGGGCAATGTAAGATGCATTTGAAATTATATTACTGTAAAGTGTTTTTGGATGATAGAGCGTATTGTACAGTATTTAAAATATTTGCTAATTATTTTCATTTTATTTTCCAGTAGAAGCAGACTGGAAAATAAAATGAAAATAATTAGTGAATATTTTAAATACTGTACAATATGCTCCATCATCCAAAAATGCTTTACAGTAATATAATTTTAAATACATCTGACATTGCCCTTAGAGAGAGAGAGAGAGAGAGAGAGAGAGAGAGAGAGAGAGAGAGAGAGAGAGAGAGAGAACGTACACTTATGCTCAGTCTGGGGCCCAACCTGGAATGAGCTTAATAGATATATTACTACATTATAAGTATAATGTAAATTGTTTTCATCATAAAAATCTGCATTTAGTCACAAACACAATGTGAAAAAAATACAGTAATTAGTGAATAAAGTGTTGCTGTATGGAAAAAAGCGAGTTAGTGATAATTTTAGATATATGGTCCATAGAAAAAATCTGCGAATTGGTGAAAGTTCCTGCAGAAAAGTGAAAGATAGTTCCACAAAAATTCTGTGACAGAATGAAGCGCGAAAAAGCTGGGTAGCACTGCAGTTATTGTAGGGAAGTATTAATAGTAAAATACTAAGCACGTTTGGATGATTTACTAGGGGTATTTAGCCCTTTGTTGGCCGAGTTGGTTGAGCTTCAGACCGTCATTCGATGGGCCGGAGTTCGATTCCCGCTGCCGGCTGATGAAGAGTTAGAGGAATTTATTTCTGGTGATAGAAATTCATTTCTCGCTATAATGTGGTTCGGATTCCACAATAAGCTGTAGGTCCCGTTGCTAAGTAACCAATTGGTTCTTAGCCACGTAAAATAAGTCTAATCCTTCGGGCCAGCCCTAGGAGAGCTGTTAATCAGCTCAGTGGTCTGGTAAAACTAAGCTATACTTACTTACTAGGGGTATTTGTTTCAACTTTGATAAACACATATCCATCCATTTGATGATTTGTATAAAAGTCTTAATAACTTCAATTCTTCGCATTCAGTTAGAAAATATTTCATTTTCTCATTTTATTTCCAGGTATACTGCTACATTGTGAGTTATGTGAACATGTTAGCACCAGCACAACAGGGTTACGCCAGCATATGCTGGTACATTCCCAGGAGAAACCATTCCAGTGTCGTTATTGTCCGTTTACATGTAAAACAACAGGTAAGATTGTTACCATCTAATGTCTGGTACAATGGATACAGTGCTAAATATAGTTTGTGGTGGAAAGAAGGCACTATTACACAAAATGAAGTGTACCAAGTCTCATAAAATCACAGACAATGTAATACAAATGGGATGATTATATTAAAGGATGATGAATGTTGAAATAATTTTACCATAGAGGCAATGGTTATGTTATTATTACATGTACATGTACTACAGTTAAGGGAACCTGACGAAGAAAAGCATGGATTGATCTGTATTTTTTCAAAAGTTACAACAGAGTAAACATACTCTATATTAAAAACATGAAGTACAATAACATTGTGAGTATTAAGATCATAAAAATAAATAACTGTGAGATATTGTAATGTTTAATAGTGGTAGAATGTTCCAGGTGCAGCACTATGACAACAGAAGTAAACGAAAAGAGAACAAATAGTAACCATGCAGGAGGAGGTGCACTAAGTGGGCGTATTACCAATATCCTAGTCTATTGTTATAGTCTGTTGTTTTCTACATGATGGCTTCCAATTGTTTGTTAATGTTGGTTTTTGTAGCAATATGTGGATGGATTCTCCTGTAATGCATCCAGGAATTGTGTACAGGGTGTAATACTGTAGTGTTTTCTGCTAGTTCCAAGAGAGATGGCTCCCAGTCATGCTAGTCCACATAGTTTTGGAAGGTTGCTCCGTTGTTCTGATGAGCCAGCAAACATTGCCTGAATGTTGTGCAAGTATGATCAGTGTCTGGCATGGTTGGGGCTGGCATATACCCTTCAGACATGTGAATTATAGACAGTACTGACCCTGTCTTCCTTTTTCTCAAGACCAGCAGTGGTGTTTTTCATGATCGTAGTTGTTGTAAGGTTTGCTTTGCAGTAGATCATCATTGATATTTTCTCATATGGGGATTTTGGAATTCATATCAAGTGTTGTAATAAAAGTCCATGGTTGTTAAAAGTTTCTTCCTGAAACGTTTCTCATATTGTAAGAGTGTAATAATGCTCATTGCTGTTTGGAAAATTTTTAGTAACGTAGTATTGGTGTGTGAGAATTTGTTCTAAAATTTGCAAATATGTTCATATCCTTATTACTATATTTTTATAACTGATCTTTTCGTAACAGAGTTCTGTATCTTTGTTTAAATACTGAGTATTTTGCATCTGTTAGTTACATAGTCTTTGTATTGTTTACCCACCGAGAACAATCACGTGTTTGAAAATGTATTTGTGTTCAGTGTCACAGTGTAACATGTAATTTTTCGTCTCTGTAACATTGTTCATGCTTTATTCTAGAGCAAAAATAGTGAACTGTATCACTGTTATAAGGTAACGAGCATAATTCAGAAGTAGCAGAGAGAGATAAGATAAAAAACTTCCAAATTATTTTCAGACAATGTCCCACAATGAAGTTATGCTTAAGAGTCTCATATCTTTATGCAAGTTACATTCAGTGATATTTCCGTTTATTGTGTAGGTTAAGGGTTTGGTTGAAATGAAAGGCTATGTGCTTGAACTAACCTTTAATTCTGGACATGCATGATAATTACAATCAGGAATTACCATTTTGGTTAAGAAGTGATTTTCGTCTTGTAAAAAAGTTGCAGTTCATTTTCCATTCATGTCAGCTTAACGAGAAGTGTAATGTAAAGTAGACAGAGTTAAAGTCTTTGTAAGTTCCTTCCTGTGAAAGAAGTGAAGTTAGTTGTTAAGCATTAAGTATTTTCTTGGTAAAACAGTCTTTTTGTATAAGATTTTCTGTTTTGCATGTGAAGTCCAGAATCTAGGATACTAACCTTCGTGAAAGTATTTTTTAATTACTTCAGGGAGTCATATGATGGAATCCCATCTTCCATGACACTTGATCTGAAGTTTAGTCTTGTGAGTATATAATGGAATCCCATCTTCCATGACAGCTGATCTGAAGTTTACTCCTGTGAGTGTACAGTGGAATCCCATCTTCCATAGCACTTGATCTGAAGTTTATTCCTGTGAGTCATATAATGGAATCCCATCTTCCATGACACTTGATTGTCCTGTGTGTCACATAATTGAATCCCATCTTCAATGACACTTGGTCTGAAGTTTATTCCTGTGAGTCATATAATGGAATCCCATCTTCCATGACACTTGATTGTCCTGTGTGTCACATAATTGAATCCCATCTTCAATGACACTTGATCTGAAGTTTATTCCTGTGAGTCATATAATGGAATCCCATCTTCCATGACACTTGATCTGAAGTTTAGTCCTGTGAGTATACAGTGGAATCCCATCTTCCATGACAGTTGATCTGAAGTTTATTCCTGTGAGTCATATAGTAATGGAATCCCATCTTCCATGACACTTGATTGTCCTGTGTGTCACATAATTGAATCCCATCTTCAATGACACTTGATCTGAAGTTTATTCCTGTGAGTCATATAGTAATGGAATCCCATCTTCCATGACACTTGATTGTCCTGTGTGTCGCATAATTGAATCCCATCTTCAATGACACTTGGTCTGAAGTTTATTCCTGCGAGTCATATAATGGAATCCCATCTTCCACGACATTTGATTTGTCCTGTGAGTCATATGCAGTCATATCCCGAACTTACGCAAGGTTAGGTTCCAGAACCCCTCACATAAAGCGAATTTTTGTGTAAGTTTGGCAAGGTCTCAAAAAATGCTAATAAGTGCTTATTTCTGGAGTTTAAACACTAAATATGACCCTAATCATGCTCCCAAATTATTAAGCTAACTTTTAAATGAAATTAAAGTTACTGTAATTTCATTTACAAATTTCATTTACAAGTTAGCTTAATACATTACCCTTAAAAAAAGAAAAAAATGGTTGATGTAAAAATATAGAGTTGGAAGAGAATTTCTCTCTCTCCCTTTCTGACTGATCTGTTTTTAGAAGTCTTCTCAACCAAGCTTTTAAAAACTTTATTTTACATTTCTTTCTCTTTTGTTTTGAAATGCTTTTTCATAAACAAACAGTGTTTTTTTATTTGTACTAAAACAACTCTTAGTTATTATGTCTCTATGTTTTAGAACATATTTGCCACACTAGCACATTTACAATTGATAGACATTCCAGGTAAAATTAGATCAATTTAAACTATCTACTGTACAGGTAAAGACGTACAGAGAAATAAGTTGTTAAAATGTGTGAGCACTAACTACAAACGAAAGAGAGAGAGAGAGAGAGAGAGAGAGAGAGAGAGAGAGAGAGAGAGAGAGAGATAAGGGTTGTCCTTACTTAAGAGAGTGAAATTATTTATCAGTTATTATGGAGAGAGAGAGAGAGAGAGAATTGTCCTTACTTGAAATATCAAGTTAAATTATTTATGAATTATTATGGAGACAGATAGAATAACATGAGAGAGAAAGAAGTTATTCTTATGTTAGATATCAAAAGATGGAAATTCATGATTTATGAAGAGAAAAGAAAGAGAGAAAGGGAGAGAGATAGTACGTAGAAATCCTTTGGCACACTGTGGGAAACGATTGACATATTTGACAGCTTTGCCCTCACCCATCTCTTTCAAAGTGTCACAAAAGACCTGGAAATTATTTTTGTTTGTTTAGAAATATCAAATAATTTACTGTAGAAATGTAGAAATTTTTGTAATTACAGCCATATTATTATTATCTTTTATTTTTATTTTTTGGGGGGTCTATCACCATCATCCTATTCGACTGGGTGGTTTTTATAGTGTGGGGTTGCGGGTTGCATCCTGCCTCACTATGTGCGCTGTTTATAGTAGCACACTATTCTGCATGAGTTCTGGAGCTACTTCGGCATCTAGTTTTTCCAGATTCCTTTTCAGGGAACTTGGGATTGTGCCTAGTGTCTATGATTATGGGTACAATATCCACTGGCATATCTCATATCCTTCTTATTTCAATTTTCAGGTCTTGATACTTATTGATTTTTTCTCCTTCTTTCTCATCTACTCTGGTTTCCCATAGTATTGCCACATCAATGAGTGATACTTTCTTCTTGATTTTGCCAATCAATGTCACATCTGGTTTATCGGCACGTATCACCCTATCTGTTCTGCTACCATAGTCCCAGAGGGTCTCTGCCTGATCGTTTTCTATCACTCCCTCAGGTTGGTGTTCATACCACTTATTACTGCAAGCCAGCTGGTGTTGCTTGTGCAGGCTCCAGAGGGCAGCTTTTGCTACTGAATCATGCCTCTTTTTGTACTGGTTCTGTGCAAGCGCCAGACATTTGCTTGCTATGTGGTTTATGGTCTCATCTTTCATATTGCACTTCCTGCATATGGGTGAGATGTTATTTCCATCTATTGTTCTTTGAACATATCTAGTTCTTAGCGCCTGATCTTGTGCTGCTGTTAGCATTCCTTCTGTTTCCTTCTTGAGTTCTCCCCTCTGTAGCCATTGCCATGTTCATTGCTGGTCAGTTAGTCTGCCCCATGTACTATCTGTGCATTGGTTTGTTGTGCCATTCCTCTATTCTGTTTTTCATTCTTTTGTCTCTTTATATTTCTGGGTCTTTGTCTACTTTTATCGTCCTACTTCCCATGCACTCCTTAGCCACTCGTTTTCACTGGTTTTCAAATATTGCCCCAGTTCTCTGCTCTCGATGTTGACACAGTCCTTCATGCTTAGTAGCCCTCTCCCAGCTTCCTTTCATGTTATGTATAGTCTGTCTGTATTTGCTCTAAGGTGTAGTGCTTTGTGTATTGTCATGTGTTCCTAGTTTTTTGGTCTATGCTGTGGAGTTCAGCCTTCGTCCACTCCACTACTCCTGTGCTGTATCTGATTACTGGTACTGCCCGTGTGTTTATGGCTTTTGTGATGTTTCCGGCATTGAGTTTTGACGTTGAGTTTTGAGTATCGCCTTAAGTCTCTGCATATATTCTTTCCTGATCATGTCTTTCATCTCTTGGTGTTTTATATCCTCTCCTATTATTCCCAGGTATTTGTATCCTTGGTAGCTTTATCCCTCCAGTCCTTGTTACTTTGCCTTTCTGTATGCTGACCAAGGCGCATTTTTCTATTCCAGATTCCATCCTGATGTTCCCAGATACAATCCTTACAGTCTGGATTAGGGTATCTATTTCCTTGATGGTCTTACCATACAGCTTGGTGTCGTCCATAAACATCAGATGGTTAATTCTGTTTCCTCCTTTCTTGAGTTGGTACCCAGCATCCATCTTCTGCAGTGCTTTTGTCGTGGGAATCATGGCTACTACGAAGAGTAGTGGGGACAGTGAGTCGCCTTGAAAGATCCTTCTCCAGACGTTAACCTCTGCTAGTCTTTTCCCAGAGCTTATAAGTACTGTATTCCAGTTGCGCATTGTATTTTTTAGGAAGCTGATGGTGTTGAAGGTTTTTTTTGTAGTCAATCCATGCCATGGTTAGGTTGGTTCTCCTTCTCTTACTATTCTTCATTACCATTTTGTCTATCAGGAGCTGGTCTTCTGTACCCCTACACTTCCTTCTGCATCCTCTCTGTTGGTGGGGGATGGTGTTTGTATCCTTTTAAGTAACTGTATAGCCTTTCACTGATGATACCTGTTAGTAACTTCCACATTATTGGTAGGCAGGTGATAGGCCTGTAGTTACTTTCTATATTTCCCTTATTTTCGTCTTTATGTACTAAGGGTGTTCTCCATGTTGTCATCCATTTGGGTGCATGGTGGTTTGTGGTACAATGCTGGAGTTGTTCTGCTATTCGTGGGTGTAGGGCCTTGAAGTTTTTGAGCCAGTATCCATGGACTTCACTGGGACCTGGGGCTTTCCAATTGGGCATTTTATATAGTTGGTGTCTGACTGTGTCTGTCGAGATCTCAGTGAATCTTTGTTTTATTCTCCCCATTTCCTCTGTCTTGACTTCCTGGAGCCATGTTGCATGTTTGTTGTGTGGTACCGTATTGCTCCATATGTTTTCCCTGAGTCTTTTACTTGGTTCAGCTTCAGGAATTTCTTTGTGGTTATCTTCTCCTCTTAGTTGGCTGCATAGTCTTTTCTGGTTGGTTCCTAAGAGTTTGTTCTGTTGGTATCCTTTAGCCCTGTTCATGTACTGTACTGTTGGATCCTATGTGCTTTGGCTTCAAGCCTCTGTTTTATAACATCTATTGTGTTTAGTCCCTTCTCCTGTATTTTGTATTTCTCATTCAGTTCCTCTTTTGTTTTCTTGCTTCTTAGCCTCTTTTCTGCCATCTCTTTCAGTTTACTCAAGTCAGTTCTTGTGTCACGATTTGTTTTTCCAGGCCCCTTTTCCAAGGTGGTTCCTGTTGGGTTGGTTGCGGTGGTGTTGGTGCTTGTATCCCCATGAGTTCTACTACTAGTCTTGCTCCTGCATATGCCAGGTTATATGTTTCTGTGATACTGGTGGTGTGTATTAGTCTTATTATTTCATTAACTTCAGTTGTTTTCTCCCTTAGTTTCTTTGTGTTGTAGGCTTTCATGGAGGGGATCTTTGTTCTTTCTGTATCTGGCCTCATCCATTGTGTGATCTTTTCCACCCATTCCGACCTCTCTGTTACATCTTCGGTGTTTCCTCGTGTGTCATTGTTGGTAGGTCATCATTCCTTTCGTTTTCTGTGTCATCATCCATTAGTTCGTCTTCTTGTCCTTCGTTGCTGGGTGTTATTTCTCTTTCCAGTTCCTCTCTTTGTGGTGTGGAGAACCAGTTCTTTTTCTTTATGTTCTTTACTTGGTCTGCCAGCCTCTGTTCTGTTTGCTTCTGATGTAGCATCTCCTTATTTCCTTATTTTCTTCTCTTGTCCATTTCTTCTTCTGATTGGGCTGTATACCTGGCTGCCGGTCAAACTTCCTCTGTTGCCAGAGGTTCCATTTACGTCATTGTCGTTTATTCTTTCATTCCTTTCCATCATTGCTGAGTTTTGCTTTTTAACCCATAGCTGGACCCTACTCCATCGAGAATAGGTACTCATATACAGCTGAGTAGACTGAGGAAATTATGGTAAAGATCCTTTCCCAAGGAATCATTACCGAGGAGAGCGGTCACCCATCCAACGACTGACCAGCCCCAATGTTGCTTAACCAGTCCATCGATAAGCTAAACCACTCTGCCACAGCACCCCATTTTATTATTATTATTATTATTATTATTATTATTATTATTATTATTATTTGAAAATTAGTACTTTATTTTATCTACAAAACAAATAAACATTTACATGTAACCATAAAAATTCTCTCATATCTTACCGAGATGAGAGAATTTTTATGGTTACACGTATACGTTTATTTGTTTGGTTGATAAATAAATGATTTACCAAATAATAAGTATGAATTTTCAATTAATAGTAATAATAATAATAATAATAATAATAATAATAATAATAATAATAATAATAGGAAAAAATTCTTTAATACAGGTTTTGTTAAACAAAATGGCAGTTTCAACATCATTTATTTTATATAGTAAACGCTCAATTCGTCTTATCAATTGCTTTTCTTGCGCCGGAATGGTTGCAAGCAATTGACCAATATTCATATCTAGTGGTTTAGTGATGTGTAGGAGGTAGTTCTCGTGGGGTGTCGACTAGTTTCGCCCTTCTCGTTAGGGCATCATTCAGGACAGGATCACAGGATGCAATGGCTTTAATGCGTGGATTTTTCATCTTTTCTCCGTGTCTGTTGGTTTGTGGAGTCAGTCGCTTCATTTTCATTGGCTATCCATCCGTGATGTCATCGGAAAGGCAGCTCCTGATTGGCTGTCTTCTCCTCGATCTAAGCCTACTGCTGATCGGCGATGGTGCAATTACTCGAGGAAGGCGGGTTAACCGATCATTCCCAAGGTGAAGGGCAGCACCTCTACCTTCCTCAGGTGTTGGAAGTGCGTCCTCGGGGCGAGGGTTAAAGTCGTCCTCGACGTCGGAGCGTCTCTGGGTTGTAGGTGGGTGCGAGGGGCGATCTTGCAGGGCGTCCTTAGGGTGAGATCTCAGTAGGCGATCACCCTCGGTGCTCTGGAGATCGTCCTCAAGGGGCGTAGGTTGGGATGCAGGTCTTGCCTGGTTGTCCTCGGCTTTCCTGATGGCTGTAGGGACAAGGAAGGTCTCCTGAGTCACATTAAGGCTCGGTTTTTCCTTCCCTATGTGGAGCGCCTCTAGGATGCGAAGATGACGAAGGTCGGGGGTGCTATCAATAATTTCAAAATGTCCGACAATGTCGCTGCGATGGATCCTCTGGTTGTGGGCAGTCTTACAGTGACTAAAGATGGTTCCCTCCTGGGCATGGCAAGAGATCCATTTGGAGAGGCGCATGGATGTCATGCTGATGTAAGTTCCGGGGCATCCTCAGAAAGTTTAGTCCTGTGAGTCATGTAATGGAATCCCAACTTCCATGACACTTGATCTGAAGTTTAGTCCTGTGAGTCATATAATGGAATCCTATCTTCCATGACACGTGATCTGAAGTTTATTGTGTGAGTCATATAATGGAATCCCATCTTCCAAGACACTTGATCTAAAGCTTAGCCCTGTGAGTCATATAATGGAATGTCATGTTCTATGACACTTGATATGAATTTTAGTCCTATGAGTCATATAATGGAATCCCATCTTCCATGACACTTGCTATGAAGTTTAGTCCTGTGAGTCATATAATGGAATCCCATCTTCCATGACACTTGATCTGAAGTTTATTCTTGTGAGCCATATAATGGAGTCCCATCTTCCAAGACACTTGATCTAAAGCTTAGTTGGAGTTAGAGGAATTTATTTCTGGTGATAGAAATTCATTTCTTGCTATAATGTGGTTCGGATTCCACAATAAGCTGTAGGTCCCATTGCTAAGTAACCAGTTCGTTCTTAGCCACGTTAAATAAGTCTGATCCTTCGGGCCAGCCCTAGGAGAGCTGTTAATCAGCTCAGTGGCCTGGTAAAACTAAGGTATACTTAACTTTAAAGCTTAGTTCTGTGAGTCATGTAATGGAATCCCATCATCCATGACACTTGATTTGTCCTATGAGTCATACAATTGAATCCTATCTATAGTGACACTTGATCTGAAGTTTATTCTTGTGAGTCAAATAATGGAGACCCATCTTCCACGACACTTGATCTGAAGTTTAGTCCTTTGAGTCATATAATGGAATTCCATCTTCCATGATACTTGATCTGAAGTTTATTCCTGTGAATTATAAAATAGAATCCCATCTTCGATGAGACATGATCTAAAGCTTAGCCCTGTGAGTCATATAATCTAACCCCATCTTCCATGACACTTGATGTGAAGTTTAGTCATGTGAGTCATATAATGGAATCCCATCTTCCATGACACTTAATCTGAACTTTAGTCCTATGATTCATGTAAGGGAATCCCATTTTCCATGACACTTTATTTGTTCTGTGAGTCATGTAATTCAATCCTATGGTCAGTGCCACTTGATTTGAAGTTTATTCTTATGAGTCATATAATGGAATCCCATCTTCTGCGACACTTGATCTGAAGTTTAGTTCTGTGAGTCATGTAATGGAATCCCACCTTCCATGACACTTGATTTGTCCTATGAGTCATATAATTGAATCCTATCTTCAGTGACAAGTGATCTGAAGTTTATTCCTGTGAATCATATATTGGAATCCCATCTTCCATGAGACTTGATCTGGAGTTTATGCCTGTGAGTCATATAATGGAATCCCATCTTCTATGACACTTGATCTGAAGTTTAGTCCTGTGATTCATATAATGGAATCCCATCTTCCATGACACTTGATTTGTCCTGTGAGTCATGTAATTGAATCCTATCTTCAGTGACACTTGATCTGAAGTTTATTCTTGTGAGTCGTATAATGGAATCCCATCTTCGATGACACTTGATCTGAAGTTTATTCGTGTGTCATATAATGGATTCCCATCATCCATGACACTTTATCTGAAGTTTATTCCTGTGAATCATATAATGGAATTCCATCTTCCATGAGACTTGATCTGGAGTTTAGTACTCTGAGTCACGTAATAGAATCCCATCTTCGATGACACTTGATCTGAAGTTTATTTGTGTCATATAATGGAATCCCATCTTCCATGACACTTTATCCGAAGTTTAGTCCTGTGAGTCATATAATGGAATCCCACCTTCCATGACACTTGATCTGAAGTTTATTGTATGAGTCAAATAATGGAATTCCATCTTCCAAGACACCTGATCTAAAGCTTAGTCGTGTGAGTCATATAATGGAATCCCATCTTCCGAGACACTTGATCTAAAGCTTAGTTCTGTGAGTTATATAATGGAGACCCATCTTCCACGACAATTGATCTGAAGTTTAGTCCTTTGAGTCATATAATGGAATCCCATCTTCCATGACACTTGATTTATCCTGTGAGTTATAGAATTGAACTCTATCTTCAGTGACACATGATCAGAAGTTTATTCATGTGAATCATATAATGGAATCCCATCTTTCATGAGACATGATCTGGAGTTTAGTCTTGTGAGTCATATAATGGAATCCCATCTATGGTACTTGATCTGAAGTTCAGTCCTGTGAGTCATGTAATGGAATCCCATCTTCCATGACACTTGATCTGAAGTTTATTTGTGTCAGTCATATAATGGAATCCCATTTTCCAAGACACCTGATCTAAAGTTTAGTCCTGTGAGTCATATAATGGAACGCCATCATCCATGACACTTGATCTGAAGTTTAGTCATGTGAGTCATGTAGTTGAATCCTATTTTCAGTGACACTTGATCTGAAGTTTATTCTTGTGAGTCATGTAATGGAATCCCATCTTCCATGACACTTGATCTGAAGTTTAGTCCTGAATCATATAATGGATCACATCTTCCATGACACTTAATTTGTCCTGTGAGTCATACAATTGAATCCTGTCTTCAATGACACTTGATCTAAAATTTATTTCTGTGAATCATATAATGGAATCCCATCTTCCATGAGACTTGATCTGCAGTTTAGTCCTTGGTGTCATGTAATGGAATCCCATCTTCTGTGACACTTGATCTGAAGTTTAGTCATGTTAGTCATATAATGGAATCCCATCTTCCATGACACTTGATCTGAAGTTTATTTTTGTCAATCATGTAATGGAATCCGATCTTCCAAGACACTTGATCTAAAGCTTAGTCCTGTGAGTCATATAATGGAATCCAAGCATCCATGGCACTTGATCTGAAGTTTATTTGATTCACATATAATGGAATCCCATCTTCCATGACACTTGATTTGTCCTGTGAGTCATGTAATTGAATCCTGTCTTCAGTGACACTTGATTTGAAGTTTATTCTTGTGAGACATATAACTGAATCTTATCCTGCATGTGCATGACACTTGATCTGAAGTTTAGTCCTGTGATTCATATAATGGAATCCCATCTTCCATGACACTTAATTGGTCCTTTGAGTCATATAATTGAATCCTGTCTTAAATGTCAATTGATCTGAAGTTTATTCCTGTGAATCGTGTGATGGAATCCCATCTTCTGTGACCCTTGATCTGAAGTTTAGCCCTATGTGTCATATAATGTGATCCCATCTTCTATGACACTTGTTCTGGAGTTTAGTCCTGTGAGTCATATAATGGGATCCCATCTTCTATGACCTTTGATCTGAAGTTTAGTCTTGTGAGTCAAATAATGGAATCCCATCTGCCATGACACTTGATCTGAAGTTTATTTGTTTGAGTCACATAATGGAATCTTATCATCCAAGACACTTGACCTGAAGCTTAGTCCTGTAAGTCATATAATGGAATCCCACCATCCATGGCACTTGATCTGAAGTTTAGTCCTGTGAGTCATTTAATGGAATCCTATCTTCCATGACACTTGATTTGTCCTGTAAGTCATGTAATTGAATCCTGTCTTCAGTGACACTTGATCTGAATTTCATTCTTGTGAGTCATATAATGGAATTCCATCTTCCATGACACTTCATCTGAAGTTTATTTGTGTGAGTCATATAATGGAATCCCATTTTCCATGACACTTGATCTGAAGTTTATTCCTGTGAATCATAAAATAGAATCCCATCTTCGATGAGACATGATCTAAAGCTTAGTCCTGTGAGTCATATAATCTAGTCCCATCTTCCATGACACTTAATGTAAAGTTTAGTCGTGTGAGTCATATAATGGAATCCCATCTTCCATGACACTTCATCTGGTCTTTAGTCCTATGATTGATATAAGGGGATCCCATTTTCCATGCCACTTTATTTGTTCTGTGAGTCATGTAATTCAATCCTATGGTCAGTGCCACTTGATTTGAAGTTTATTCTTATGAGTCATATAATGGAATCCCATCTTCTGCGACACTTGATCTGAAGTTTAGTCCTGTTAGTCATGTAATGGAATCCCATCTTCCATGACACTTGATTTGTCATATGAGTCATATAATTGAATCCTATCTTCAGTGACACGTGATCTGAAGTTTATTCCTGTGAATCATATGGTGGAATCCATCTTCCATGAGACTTAATCTGGAGTTTATGCCTGTGAGTCATATAATGGAATCCCATCTTCTATGACACTTGATCTGAAGTTTAGTCCTGTGATTTATATAATGGAATCCCATCTTCCATGACACTTGATTTGTCCTGCAAGTCATGTAATTGAATCCTATCTTCAGCGACACTTGATCTGAAGTTTACTCTTGTGACTCATATAATGAAGTTTATTTGTGTGTCTTAAGATGGAATCCCATCTTCCATGGCACTTTATCTGAAGTTTATTATTGTGAGTCATATAATGGAATCCCACCTTCCATGACACTTGTCTGAAGTTTATTGTATGAGTCAAATAATGGAGTCCCATCTTCCAAGACACTTGATCTAAAGCTTGGTCGTGTGAGTCATATAATGGAATCCCATCTTCCAAGGCACTTGATCTAAAGCTTAGTTCTGTGAGTCATATAATGGAGACCCATCCTCCACGACACTTGATCTGAAGTTTAGTCCTTTGAGTCATATAATGGAATCCCATCTTCCGTGACACTTGATTTGTCCTGTGAGTCATAGAATTGAACCCTATCTTCAGTGACACATGATCCGAAGTATATTCATGTGAATCATATAATCGAATCCCATCTTCCATGAGACACGATCTGGAGTTTAGTCCAGTGAGTCATATAATGGAATCCCATCTATGGCACTTGATCTGAAGTTTAGCCCTGTGAGCCATGTAATGGACTGCCATCATCCATGACACTTGATCTGAAGTTTAGTCCTGTGATTTATATAATGGAATCCCATCTTCCATGACACTTGATTTGTCCTGTGAGTCATGTAGTTGAATCCTATTTTCAGTGACACTTGATCTGAAGTTTATTCTTGTGAGTCATGTAATGGAATCTCATCTTCCATGACACTTGATCTGAAGTTTAGTCCTGAATCATATAATGGATCACATCTTCCATGACACTTAATTTGTCCTGTGAGTCATACAATTGAATCCTATCTTCAATGACACTTGATCTAAAGTTTATTCCTGTGAATCATATAATGGAATATCATCTTCCATGAGACTTGATCTGCAGTTTAGTCCTTGGTGTCATGTAATGGAATCCCACCTTCTGTGACACTTGATCTGAATTTTTTGTTATGTGAGTCATATAATGGAATCCCATCTTCCATGACACTTGATCTGAAGTTTATTTTTGTCAATAATGTGATGGAATCTGATCTTCAAGACACTTGATCTAAAGTTTAGTCCTGTGAGTCATATAATAGAATCCAAGCATCCATGGCACTTGATCTGACGTTTATTTGATTCATATAATGGAACCCCATCTTCCATGACAATTGATTTGTCCTGTGAGTCATGTAATTGAATCCTATCTTCAGTGACACTTGATCTGAAGTTTATTCTTGTGAGGTATATAATTGAATCCTATCCTGCATGACACTTGATCTGAAGTTTAGTCCTGTGATTCATATAATGGAATCCCATCTTCCATGACACTTGATTGGTCCTGTGAGTCATATAATTGAATCCTATCGTAAATGTCAATTGATCTAAAGTTTATTCCTGTGAATCGTGTGATGGAATCCCATCTTCTGTGACCCTTGATCTGAAGTTTAGTCCTATGTGTCATATAATGGGATCCCATCTTCTGTGACACTTGTTCTGGAGTTTAGTCCAGTGAGTTATATAATGGGATCCCAGCTTCTATGACCTTTGATCTGTAGTTTAGTCTTGTGAGTCAAATAATGGAATCCCATCTTCCATGACCCTTGATCTGAAATTTATTTGTTTGAGTCACATAATGGAATCACATCTTCCAAGACACTTGACCTAAAGCTTAGTCCCGTAAGTCATATAATGGAATCCCACCATCCATGACACTTAATCTGAAGTTTAGCACTGTGATTTATATAGTGGAATCCCATTTTCAATGACACTTGATTCGTCCTGTAATTTATGTAATTGAATCCTTTCTTCAGTGAAACTTCATCTGAAGTTTATTCATGTGAGTCATATAATGAAATCCCATCTTTCATGACACTTGATTTGTCCTGTGAGTCATTATTAATCGAAGCTTCAATGATACTTCTTTTGAAATTTATTCCTGTGAATCATATAATGGAATCCCATCTTCCATGAGACTTCATCTGAAGTTTAGTCTTGTAAGTTATATAATGGAATTCCATCTTTTATGACTCTTGATCTGAAGTTTAGTCCTGTGATTTATATAATGGAATCCCATCTCACATTACACTTGATTTGTCCTGTGAGGCATGTAATTGAATACCATCTTCCATGACACTTGAGCTGAAGTTTATTCGTGCGAGTCATGTAATGGATTCTCATCATCCATGACACTTCATCTGAAGTTTAGTCCTATGATTCATATAATGGAAATCAATCTACCAGGACATTTGATTTGTCCTGTGTGTCATGTAATTGAATCCTATCTTCAGTGACACTTGATCTGAAGTTTATTCTTCTGAGTCATATAATGAAATCCCATCCTCCTTGACACTTGATCTGAAGTTTAGTCCTTTGAGTCATGTAATGGAATCCCATCTTCCATGACACTTGATTTGTCCTGTGAGTCATATAATTGAAACTTATGTTCAATGACACTTGATCTGAAGTTTATTCCTGTGAATCATGTGATGGAATCACTTTTTCCGTGAGACTTGATGTGGAGTTTATTCCTGTGAGTCATATAATGGAATCCCATCTTCTATGACACTTGATCTGAAGTTTAGTCCTGTGAGTCATATAATGGAATCCCATCATCCATGACACTTCATCTGAAGTTTAATCCTATGATTCATATATTGGAATCCCGTCTTCCAAGGTACTTGAATTGAAGTTTAGTCCTGTGAGTCATATAATGGAATCCCACCTTCCATGACACTTGATCTAAAGTTTATTTGTGAGTCATATAATGTAATCCCATCTTCTAAGACACTTGATCTAAAGCTTAGTCCTGTGAGTCATATAACGGAATCCCATCATCCATGACACGTGATCCGAAGTTTAGTCCTGTAATTCTTATAATGGAATCCCATCTTCCATGACACTTCATTTGTCCTGTGAGTCATGTAATTGAATCCTATCTTCAGTGACACTTGATCTGAAGTTTATTCCTGTTCGTTATATAATGGAATCCCATCTTCCATGACACCTCATCTGAAGTTTAGTCCTATGAGTCATATAATGGAATCCCATATTCCATGACACTTGATCGGAAGTCTAGTCCGGTGAGCCGCCTCTATGACACTTGATATGAATCTTATAATGGAATCCAATGTTTCATGACAATTGATGTGAAGTTTATTTGTGTGAGCCATATAGTGGAATCCCATCTTCCATGACACTTCATATGAAATTTTGTCCTGTAAGTTATGTAATGGAATCCCATCTTCCATGACACTTGATCTGAAGTTTAGTCTTTTGAGTCTTATAACGGAACGCCATCATTCATGAAACTTTATCTGAAATTTAGTCTTTTGATTCATATAATGATATCCTATCTTCCATGACACTTGATTTGTCCTGTGAGTCATATAATTGAATCCTACCTTCAGTGATACTTGATCTGAAGTTTATTCTTGTGAGTCATATAATGGAATTCCATCTTCCATGACACTTCATTTGTCCTGGGAGCCATGTAATTGAATCCTATCTTCAGTGACACTTAATCTGAAGTTAATTCTTTTGATTCATATAATGGATCTCATCTTCCATGACACTTGATTTGTCCTTTGAGTCATATAATTAAATCATATCTTAAATGACACTTGATCTAAAATTTATTCCTGTGAATAATATGATGGAATCCCATCTTCCATCCGACTTGATCTGGAGTTTAGTCCTGGTGACATATGATGGAATCACACCTTCTATGATACTTGATCTGAAGTTTAGTCTTGTGAGTCATATAATGGAATCCCATCTTCCATGACACTTGATCTGATATTTAGTCCTGTGATTCATATAATGGAATCCCATTTTCCATGACACTTGATTTGTCCTGGGAGCCATGTAATTGAATCCTATCTTCAGTGACACTTGATCTGAAGTTAATTCTTATGTCATATAATGGAATCTCATTCTTCATGACTCATGATATGAAGCTTAGTCTTGTGATTCATATAATGGAATCCCATCTTCCATGACACTTGATTTGTCCTGTGAGTAATATATTTGAATCCTATCTTCAGTGACTCTTGATCTAAAGTTTATTCCTCTGAATCATATGATGGAATCCTATCTTCTATGTCCCTTGATCTGAAGTTTAGTCCTGTGAATCATATAACGGGATCCCATCTTCTATGACACTTCTGAAATTTAGTCCTGTGAGTCATATAATAGAATCCAATCTTCCATGACACTTGATCTGAAGTTTATTGGTGTGAGTCGTATAGTGGAATCACATCTTCCAAGACACTTGACCTAAAGCTTAGCCCTGTAAGTCATATAATGGAATCCTACCATCCATAACACTTGATATGAAGCTTAGGCCTGTGATTCATATAATGGAATCCCATCTTCCATGACACTTGATTTGTTGTGTGAGTCATGTAAATAAATCCTATCTTTAGTGACACTTAGTCTGAAGTTTATTCCTGTGAGTCATATAGTGGAATTCCATCTTCCATGACACTTGATGTGAAGTTTATTTGTGTGAGTCATATAGTGGAATCCCATCATCCATGACACATAATTAATCGAGTCTTCAATGACACTTGATGTGAAGTTTATTCTGGTGAATCATATATTGGAACCTCATGTTCCATGAGACATGATCCAAAGTTTAGTCCTGCGAGTCATATAATGGAATTGCACCTTCTGTGACACTTGATCTGAAGTTTAGTCCTGTGAGTCACATAATGGGATCTCATCTTCCATGACACTTGATCTGAAGTTTAGTCCTGTGAGTCATATAATGGAATCCAATCTTCCATGACACTTAATCTGAATTTTAGTCCTTTGAGTCATATGGAATCCCATCTTCCATGACACTTGATCTGAAGTTTAGTCGTGTGAGTCGTATACTGGAATCCTGTCTTCCATGGCACTTGATCTGAAGTTTATTCCTGTGAGTCATATTATGGAATGTGATCTTCCATGACTCTTTATCTCTGAAGTTTAGTCCCGTGAGTCATATTATGGAATCCCATCTTTCATGACACTTTATCTGAAGTTTAGTCCCGTGAGTCTTATAATGGAATCCCATCTACCATGTCACTTGATCTGAAGTTTAGTCCTGTGAGTCATATAATGGAATTCCATCTTCCATTACACTAGTTCTGAAGTTTAGTCCTGTGAGTCATGCAATGGAATCCCGTCTTCCAAGACACTTGATCTGAAGTCTAGTCTTGCGAGTCATATAGTGGAATCCCATTTTCCGTGGCACTTGAACTGAAGTTTAGTCCTGTGAGTCATGCAATGGAATCCCCTCTTCCATGACACTAGATCTGAAGTTTAGTCCTGTGAGTCATGCAATGGAATCCCATCTTCCAAGACACTTGATCTGAAGTCTAGTCTTGCGAGTCATATAATGGAATCCCATTTTCCGTGGTACTTGAACTGAAGTTTAGTCTTGTGAGTCATGCAATGGAATCCCATCTTCTACAACACTTGATCTGAAGTTTAGTCGTGTGAGTCCTTTAATGGAATCCCATCTTCCATGACACTTGATCTGAAGTTTAGTCCTTTGAGTCATGCAATGGAATCCCATCTTCCACGACATTTGATCTGAAGCTTAGTTGTGTGAGTCATGTAATGGAATCGCATCTTCCACGACACTTGATCTGGAGTCTAGTCCTGCGAGTCATATAATGGAATCCCATCTCCCATGACACTTGATCTGAAGTTTAGTCCTGTGGGTCATATAATGGAACCCCATCTGCCATGACACTTGATCTGAAGTTTAGTCCTGTGAGTCGAATAATGGAATCCCATCTTCCATAACACTTGATCTGAAGTTTAGTCCTTTGAGTTATATAATGGAATCCTATCTTCCTTGACACGTTATCTGAAGTTTAGTCCTGTGAGTCGTGCAATCTAATCCCATCTTCCATGACACATGATCTGAAGTTTAGTCCTGTGACTCATATAATAGAATCCCATCTTCCATGACACTTGATCTGAAGTGTAGTCCTGTGAGTCATATAATGAATCCCATCTTCCATGATACTTGATCTGAAGCTTGGTCTTGTGAGTCATATAATTTTACATAATTGTGTGAGGTGCAAGTTTTGCAACTGTAAAGTTTTGAAACTTTCATATTTGCAACTGTAAATTTTTGAAACTTCCATATTTGCAACTGTAAAGTTTTGAAACTTTCATATTATTGAATGAATAATAAAAGCTAATGTTAATATGTGTAATATTGTGGTTGTGTCAATAAGCAGATGATGTACAATTCTAATCTTTAATAATATTTTCCTTTTCTTTAAGGCAATCTAAGGTACCATGTGAGGAATAAGCATGGTTGTGACATAACAAATCATAAAAGAGTAAACACTGGGGCAAGCAATAGGGGCAGAAATGCTGGAAATAACAACAGTGGAGGACGCAGGACCAACAAACCTACTTGTTACCGCAGATTCAAGTGTAGTGAATGTGGAAGTGGATTTGTAAGAGAAGATTCATGGAGGTGATTTTCTTTTTAGTTGTCTTATCTGTTAAAATCTGTCAGTTTTATATTATGAAGCACATATAAACAAATTTTCCTTCGTGTTTTCTGTTAATCACTCCCCTGTAAGTAACACTTGTCACAACCCCATTCATCATGAAATAGAATGATTCTTTGGGACACATTCAGGTACATTAAAAAATGCCAAAAATGATTGAACTATGTATGCTCACTCGTTTAAGTACTAAATTGTTCCTCATTCTGCTATGCACCATGTCTGAGTTTGGATGTACTTCCTTTCTCTCTGACTCCTCTTTGTTACAGTACTTATCAGTGTTCCTCATTCCGCTATGCACCTTCTTTGAGTTTGGAGGTGCTGCCTTTCTCTCTGACTCCCCTTACTTATCAGTGTTCTTCAATCTGTTACACATCATCTTTGAGTTTGGATGTGCTGCTTTTCTCTGTTACTCCCTCTTACTTGAAGGGCTTCTCAGTGTTCCTCATTCTGCTATGCACCCTCTCTGAGTTTGTTGGTGCTGCCTTTCTCTCTGGCTCCTTCGTAAAGTATGTGTTAGTATTCCTCATTCTTCTATGCACCTTCTTTGAGTTTGGATGTGCTGCCTTTCTCTCCAGCTTCCTCTTACTTGAGATACTTGTTAGTGATCCTCATTCTACTATGCACCTACTCTGAGTTTGGAGGTGTGTTCTTTCTCTCAGACTCCCTCTTTGGGTACTTCTCAGTATTCCTCATTCTGCTATGCACCTTCTTTGGTTTTGGGTGTTCTGCATTTCTCTCTGACTCCCTCTTACTTCAAGTATTTATCAGTGTTCCTCATTGTGCTATGCACTCTCTTTGAGTTTGGATGATTGCATTTTCTCCAGTTCCCTCTTATTTCAAGTACTTATCAGTGTTCCTCGCTCACCTATGCCATTTCTCTAAGTTTGGATATGTTCAGTTTCGGAAAAAGCTGTTTTATCTTAAAGATTCGAGTACTGGTGGTTCCAGTTGGCTTGAAGTTTGTCCAGTTATGCAGAAATCTTCATTTTCAATAGGAGTTTTAAAACTTTTGTATGACTTCATATGTTAGTGTTCAGGATTGGGGGTTGACAGGAACAAATTTAACATTCAAAGCACCAAAATGTTTTTGAATAATGCTGATAAATTTTGTTCAAAAAAGAATATCATGACAGTATGGAAACTTGGCATGAAAGTTTAGTAGCGTATAACGCTCAGGGAAAAAACAGGTTTTGATGTAGGAAAAACCTATTTTTGGTAGTTGCTATTGAGTCCTCAAGGAGTTACCCCTCCATTGTGTGAGAGCGCTCCATGGTGACCAGACTAATATCAAGGAAATATCGTTTAGCCTGGTCTTGTAGCCAGGTATTGTGTCGTAATGAAAACACTATGACATGTAATAGAGTATAATTATACTCGAAAAGATAAGAGGGCATTTTCCTTATCTTCAGTAAAGCTGAACCCAGTTTTGTGCCAAAACCTGTAAGAAGTGACTATTGCACATGTGCGTCTGCCATCTTGTTTTCGACCGACCGGGCAGATAAAAGACCAGGAGCCATTATTCTCTGTTGGTCAGCTTAGGATGATCCCTTGCCCAAATCCCATGCCTTTTCGTCAGGGAAGTGGGAGGGTTTTGAGGACTCAACAGCAACTACCAAAAATAGGTTTTTCCTACATCAAAACCTGCTTTTTGATAGTGTAGTTGCTTGTTTTGTCCTCAATGACCTTTACAAAGAAATTGACAGGTGGCAAAAGCGTTAAGCTCTCAAAATTTTAATCCCAACAACCCAAAGAAAAAAAAAATTCTGGTTCAAGGTCAAACCACAAGTTTCAAACCCCATTCCTTATTTTAAAAAACCTTTTGGGTTTTGGTAACAAGAAACGAGAAACTATACAAGAACTTGAGTTTTAAGGGTGTAATTTTGTAGTGACTTACCTAAGTATGCTGGGTATGGTTGCAGTCTTGTTGCACCTTCCCCAGCGATAGTCATCATACCCACCCGTTAGGAAGACCCCTGGTTTTCCACTGTAGTGCCTATGGGGTCAGAACTAAACATACCACCTGCTGATACACAATGTAGTTGAATTTGCTCAAGGTTATGGCAGTCATTTTTAAGAGTACTGTCTCTGATGACCACCCTGTACATTCGGAGACTTCTTCGAAAGAGACATTTCTGAAGAAGGCCAACGGCGTATTTACTTTCCTAATATCATGTATCCTAGGAAAGGAGTGTGGGTTTGCCTTTTTAATGAGGGACACTAAAATTATCCTTAGCCCTTGTAGTGAGAGTGGTTTGTTTGTGCTAGGACGTAGGAAAATCGGACCTTCTGGGATGTTTGCCATGACCTCTAGGTGAACCTTAAGTGCTTGAACTGGGCATAATGTTTTGTCTGCTAAATTGAGTTTTCTTATAAGAATAGGAGATTTCCTTCTTAAAGGATCCTCATTCTTGGCCATGAATGATGGGCCAGGGGACAATAATAATTGATTATCAGCAATTTGAGTGATGTATTGTCCCCATCTAAGAGAGCCCAGTTCACTAATATGGGCTCCTGATGCTAATGCAGCCAGGAAGATTGCTTTTTGTAGCACGTGAGTTGTGGTTGTATTGGGTCTGCTGAACTGAGGGGTAGATAGAAGTCTTAAGTATCTTGTTCAGCGGCCAAGTATGCAAGTCTTTCTGGAGCGGGTCTTTGTAGAGCAAAAGACTGCGGAAGGGAATTGACAATTTCTATGCTGAGTCAATCCCGAATCCATGAAGCAAGGGTTCCATTAATGCTACCTTGTATGCCATCATGTTGTAACTGCAAGACGTTTGTCTTCAAAATGGTATATAAGAAAATTTTAAAGCGTTTCTATAGAAATCCCGACTGGGCTGTCAGTACGGATACAATCTAATCATATTGTCCATACGGACTGGTATTGCCAGATAGATGATGTCCTTAATTTTGGCACTAGGTACATAGCAATGTTGGGTGAGTAGTTTTCACAGTAGATAATATTTTAAAAATCCATATGTGAAGGTCTCAGCTCAGGATGGACGATGCTTAAAAGGCTTTCCCTCTTACTTTCTGGGATAGAACAGTGGACAGTAGTGGAATTGATCTTTTCTCCCATTGTTGAAGTAATAGGAACCAATGCCTGTTTGGCCTATTTCAGGCTATTAAGTAAGCTGTTCCTTTGAAGGTTAGGAGTTTGCTCAAAACCTTCGAAATCTGGGACAATGGAGGAAAAAGATATATCGTCCTCCATTTGTTCCAGTCTTGTAGGAAGGCATCTCTTGCTGTTGCTTGATTGTCCAAGTTTGGAGACACATATACTGGGAGTTTGTGATTCTTGTATGTGGCGAACAGGTCCACTTCCGGTTGTGGAAGCATGTTAGCTCGTGTTTGAAAAGAGTGGTTGTCCAACATCCACTCAGTTGAGGCTGTTGTCTCCCTTGATAGAGAGTCTGCTATGACATTGAGAGACCCTGTGAGGTGAATTGCAGACAGGTGCGACTTCTTTACTTGTGCCATCCGAAGTATGGCCAGTATTATCATATTGAGAGGAGGTGAGCATGATCCAGATCTCTTGATGCAGGCAATTGCAGTCATGTTGTCTAGAACCGGCAGAATATGTGTCTCTTCTGGAGGTTTGAGTTTTTTGACAGACAAAAAGACAGCCATCAGCTCCAGGAAATTAATACGACAATTCCTCAGAGTAGCTGACCACCTCCCTGCCACCTGCCGATCCTCCCAGTGTCCTCCCCAACCTATCTAAGAGGCATCTGTGTGTATTGTCACTCATATAGATGGAGGAGTCAGGGTGACCTGTTTTGCCAGAGATTCCTTCTGGGTCCAAGGCCAAAGTATCCTCCCAACTTTCTGATTCTTTTGGTGAGATCAGTCCCGCCACTTTTATTCTTGTATGCGATAGCCAAAGTTTGTTCACATTTTTCAATTGCAATCTGAGTATTGGATCTATTACTGATGCAAACTGCAGCAGACCCATCATACATTCTAATTGCCTTCTGGAAACCCTGGACTGTGCCAGGAACCTTTTGAGGTTTATCCTTATCCTGTTCTGAGTTTTGATGGGGAGAGACAACAAGCCCTGAAGAGTATCCCAACACAGACCCAGCCACTGAAAATGTCTGCAGGGCGTGAGGCAGGATTTTTTCCCATCTGTTATAAAACCTTTTGACTGGAGTCTGTTGACCACTGCTCTTAGGCTTGTCAAGCACTCTTTTGATGTGGAATCCCAAATTAACTATTAGTTGTATTCCTTCTTTTCTGAGTTCCCAGATAATTACCGTTACTAATTTTGTAAAAATTCTTGGGGCAATGTTTAGCCCAAAAGGCATGACTTTGAACCTCTACGTATCTTTCCCTATCCAGAACCCTAGGAAGGGGCGGAAGGGAAGAGCGATATGTGCCATTATGCATCTTTGAGATCTATAGAAACTGTCCAGATCCCTTTTGGAATGATTGAGCATACTTGGGCAACAGTAGTCATCCGAAACTTTTGGCAAACAATGTACTTGTTCAGTGTTGATAGGTCGAGGATCACTCTTCGTTCGGAGGAATCCTTTTGGGAACACTGAAGAGATGTGCTTGGTGACAAATATATGCATGTTTCTCTATGGCTCCTTTTAACAGGGCCTTCTGCATGTAATCTTACAGATAGGGGTCTGGTTTTTGAAAGAATCCCTTTAACTGCGGTGGGGTGGGGGTGGGGGGATGAGACCATTTCCACCCCAGCCCGTTGAGAATAATGCTGTACCCCCAAGGAGAAGACTTCCATTCCTTGTGGTGTCTTTGGAGTCAACCCCCAACCAAACAATTCCTATTGGTATCCTCCTCTTCCTCTACCTTTTCCCTTGATAGGCATTCCAGGTGCTGCTTTTCCTTTTCCTGTATGAGATGGTTCTTGGACCTTGTGAAAAGGATGTCCTTGCTAATGTGATTATTGTTGTCCCTTCGAGGGGGGTCATCCCTTCTGACCACTTACCTGTTTATGAGGAAAACTTTTGGAGGTGACTGAAGGCTTATATGATTTTTGATCAGAGTGAGCCTTTTTAGAAATGGGTAAAGGGAAATTTCGGTTTTTTTGTTTCCTGAATTCTCGTTTTCCCAGGAGACCATACACTGTACAATTTTGTTGGAGTGCTTGCTCGTTGATTTGAGTTACCATAGAATACTCAAACACATCCTTACAGAAGGAGTTAGACTGTAATAAAGCAGTCACATTGGGAACTGACTTGTTGGAGCCTTCTAGTTTTTCCATTCGTGCTTTTATGCACCAATCTAAAAAGTCATAGAGTGCTTCCCATAGGGTTCTCATAAGACTTTTAGCCACAACAGCAAAAATTGTCCTGGAATCTTCTGGAAGCCTTTTAGTGACAACTTTAGCAAGGTGGAAGAGGTTAGAAGAGGTTAAGATACTAAGGAGGAGATCCAAGCACAAAATTCTGATGCAGCTGTCTCATCTGAGATTCTTTTCATAGGGGTCCCAAATTGCTTAGTGGCTACATCTAAAGGAGCTTTTTCCTTTCAAAAGGGAGTCGAAGCGTTGCCCATTCCTTGGTGGAATTTTTTGAAACCAGGAGGACTGTAGCAAATGGTTTTAGTTTTGTCATTGGCTCCCATTTTCTAGATACTACATAATTCTGAAAGTTTGCCTTCACATAGTTAATTATTTTAAAAGTGAGGGACAGAAGGCTGGGGGTACTTGGTGAACAAGTTGGGTTTTGTTCATAATGGGAGTAGAGATCCATGTTCTGTTGACCTGGTAAAAGGTTTCAACTATAGCTTTCTGTGCTGTATTTCCAGGTAAGAGAACTGTTTCCTTTTGAGGTTTCTCCATGTCAGGCGCAGGTGGTATCAGGCACCATTCTGTATTAGGTACTGCTGCCCTATCTGTAAACTCCACATCCACAACTTCAATCATGGTTTTTCTCTCATTGATTAGATCCTTACCATCAGGAAAAAAAATGCGCATCGAGGTGTCTCGCCAAGGATTATCACTATCATCAGGGGAGAATATTGGAGCTCCTGTTGTGTTTTGATCTGAAGTTTTATAGTCTGAACTGGCCATTTTGATGGTTCCAGTTGGAATTCTAACCTCTGACCTTGTTTGGGCAGAATTTGTTTCCACTCTCCCTTTTTGGTTGCAGGATGCAGTACTTTTACACTTTGGAGTGTACAGTACATCACTGACTTTATTTCTTTAATTTCTTGTTTGGAATCATGCCAAATGTCCGCTATATATTGCCGTTCTGCGGCAAGGGCATCTTCGATGTTACTCATAATTTCCTTACAGGATTGATCAAATGCCGCAAACTGTGGATCCCTTTTGGGGGTGGGGGGGTGCTTGCGTAATCTGACTGAGCATCCACAGCTGAACTGTAACTGCCTGTTACCCAAGGGGCAGAGGTCCTGGGTGAGTTGCTATACCCCTCTGAAAATGTAGTCATTTCAATTGGGTTTAGGTGGATCCTTGTATCCCTTTTGGGGAAAGATCCTGTTCAGCTGCTGAAGGCTGTATGGGGGATTGAATACTTTCTGGAAGGTTTCTTCTATGGTTAGCTGAAAGTTGTGTCCCTAATCCTTCTGGGTTCAGCAAGTTCATTTTGGTAGCAATAGCAACTTCATATGCTTTTGTAAGAAAATCATCTCCTAGTGAAGATTCATATATTTCCTCTGCAGGGTACACCTGGGAGGTATTATGGACTGATGTTACTGGGTTTTGGCCCAAACATGGATTGTTTGAGAACGGGTTAAAATATCCAGAGTTCTGCTGGATAGATATAATCTCCCCCTTCATCTCCCTTGCTGAACCCTACGGCCTGTCGGGACAGCTTAAAACGAGCTGTTTCGTCCTTAAAACTTGCTGCCAAGAGCATACTACAAATTTTGCACATATCTGGCGACCAAGCAAATTTGTCTTGTTTTTTACCAGGGCTATGCTTATGGCAGGTGGCATGGGCCATACCCCCTGGCAAGAAGAGAACCAAGCAATTTACCACAGAACACTTGAGCTGAGGGTCCTGCATAATGGCAGCCCTGTAGTGAAAAAACCGAGTTGTTAATAAAAACTAATTAGTATAAATTGTTTTTAAAAAGGGACACTTTTGTAAATCTCTGTATCATTAGCATATTCCATCTTACAGGTTAATTTGATTGCTAATGTGTAGATGTATTACATTTTATAAAAAATCTACATTAACTTAAACCCTTTGAGGTGTAGGTTAATTTTGACATCATATATGGCTGTATTACTTAAACTGTTAGTACCTTCGCAATGGCTATGTGAAATTTTGATTCTAAATTGTCATGCCATTCAGACTAATCTTCTATGAACCAATTTGTTTAACTAACTCCAGCTACTGTTTTATATGGCTTAGGTTAATCCATCTAGTATAATCTACGTTAAGCTAAGCATAGAGGATTTCATAGAGGGTTCTCGCTTAACCTATTGTAAGCCTCTTCTTATTCTAGGTTTATTTAAAACCTAAGGATACTGTATAAGCTTTACAAAAAATAACTCTTATAATCTGGTTTTCTGTTTTATGTAGCCGAGACTACCCTTTTGTCTGATACTCAGCCATGCTGTTTCTAAGCTAACAGCAGGATATTCCCTTAAAAAGGGATTCGTACTTAATCTGGAAAGGCTATTGCCTGTTCTAGGTTTATATCACTTGTAAGGGTATAGGCTACATAAGACCTTACCAGTGTGTAACCTTGCATATAGGTTACTGAGTTATAAAAAGCTATGTTATTTTTATTGATCCTAGAATACTGTTTATATGTAATCCTAGGCTTATTTGTTCTTTCTAAGCCTATTATACGGTATTACCTAATCCAGATTTTTATAGATCACACTGGAATGTATAGGCTATATAAAACCAGCAACTTACTAATATGTAAACTTACAGTTAGGCTACTATTTTTGTCTAACCCAGGTTGTTATGTATAAACAGTACAGTAACCCAGTAATGTATAATCTTATAGCTAGGCTATCACTTAGTATGTTGCCTTAAAGCTAGGCTACCATCTCATCCAGCACAGGTTACTATTTTCATCCAGTCTTAGATTACATGGTCTAGGCTAATGATATAGTCCAATAATGGGATGTTTTGTAAAAGGTTATCACTTAATATAAGGTACTGCCTAGGCCTGGGTTATTTTTGATCATGCTTAAGTATACAAGCTATATAAAGGGGAAAAAATCTGTAGCTTGTGTATCAGATCTTAGGGTCCTTGGTGTAAACTAGGCTGCTGCATAGGACCATAAAAGGATGTGTGCAAAGGTTCTTACTTATGTTAATTTAGGTTACTACCTAATCCAGGTTATTTAAATCACCTTTAGGATAGGTACTCGTAGGGTATAGGCTGCAGACAACATCTGCTATAGTATAAACTCTAAAGTATTCCCACTGAATTCGTTAAGCTACCATCTCATGTAGGCTACCCTTTAGGCTATTGTAGGCATTGTTGTCTGAAAGGATTATCCAAATTAATAACAAATTGTGGAACATTTTTTTTAGTTGAAACTTCTAAATAGAATGACCAGTTCTTCAGATTTATTCACTTTTCACAAATAGCAAAGAGGATCATGAGAGAGCACCGACCATGTGCTCGCAAAACAAAGTCTGGTTTCTGGGTTTCCGGCTTCCATACACAAACACCTGTTCCACAGTTTAAATTACTGGTAACAATTTTTAACTGGAGCTTTAAAATAAGCACTTAACTTTCAAGTATAGATGTGTCCATGATCCTCGATGATGAAAAATTTGAGGAACGAAGTGATTTTTGTGAGGAGCACTAGCTTGACATCTGCACGTTACATTGACCAGAGAGATAATGGCTCCTGGTCTTTTATCTGCCCGGTCAAAAACAAGATGGCAGTGCATGCGCAACAGTCACTTCTTACAGGTTTTGATATTGGAAAACTCTGTTCAGATTTGCTGAAGATAAGGGAGAATGCCCTCTTATCTTTAAGTCCATTACACTCTATCATGTGTCATAGTGTTTTCATTACAGCACACAATACCTGGCTACAAGACCAGGCTAAAAGATATTTCTTTGATATTAGTCTGGTCACCATGGAACGCTGGCACACCATAGAGCCATAACTACTTGAGGATGAAACAAATGACTAGACTATCAAAAACCTCTTGTTTAGTATTTTATAAGGGGCATTAAAACTATCTTTGAAGGAAAACAATTGTGTTTAAAATATTCTAGAAGAAAGGTAACTTCATTGTGATAGCTTCCAGAGCCAGAAAGTCATAAAAGTCTTGGTGCTCTGAAACGAGACATTGCTCTTTTTTTTTTTTTTCTAAGATTGTCATCACCTAAGTCACTGCCAATTTTTCCACTGAGAAGGCTTTGATAAAATTTTAAGACTAGAATGAAATATGAAATAAGTAGGCCAATTTTTTTTATAGAAATAGTTATTACATATCTACATATCTCAGGAAGCCGAAGATGAATGATTTATTGCTGTTTGTAGGAAGATTTTTTATTTGCATCATTATGGGTCATATTCCACATCTAGATAATCCTCCTTAACAGTAAGTAGCATAGACAGTTACATTTCATAAAATATTCAGAGTTGTATATGTATCTGTGGCATTATTCCAAGTTGGGCTATTGTAGGTTTTGTTTGTGTATATTTATGTCTATTTTGTTTTGAAAAATTCCGAATTTTAGTATTGTGAATATAATAGTCATCTTTCCAGTTTAAAAAGCAAGACTGAATGTTCTTGGAAATTTTATTTGCAGGTCACACATGCGGCAGCATCAAAAGCACAAGCTAGCTCAAGCTATATCAGGCAAAATGGAGAAAGAGGATTTTGCTGTGGTAGTTGAGGTATGTCTACAGTATATTTTTAATGAAAACAAAAGATAATCACATCTGCATTTATTAAGTTAACGACTTGGACTGTTATAAAACCATAGAGAATGAAAGCTTTCGTCCTCGAAATGCAAGGACCAATACATAATCCAACCTATATTTTTCTGCATACATGTAAAGATTTCAAAACTTAATAAAGGTAAGAATTTTTTACTTTAGGTGCATTTAATTTTTTCAGATGAATATTTTTGCTGATTTGGGAATTCAGCAAAGAAACATGCACAGTGAATTTCCAATTGCATTGAAAATTACAGTGACTGGTACATAACTACAGTATAAGCTGGTAGTGTTCCCATCATGTATAAACGTTAATGAAAATAGGTGTCATTAAGAAGACTGAAAAAAATTCTAGTGTTATTTCTAATAGGATAAAGATACCGTTTTGAAGTGTGCTGTTGTGTTTTTAACCACGTTTAAAATTTCATTAATAAGCTAAAAGTCTTTTGAGTTTGGGAGTCTTCTAAGTGTCTCCGAGGCTGGACGAATTGTGGTCTGTCATGGCCCTCAAGCAAGAAGAGTCATATGCAGTTTTAACATGTTTCCCCTTATCCTCCATTCTATACAAATATATTGAATCTTTTCTGACATTTGTTTCTAAGGACCCATTTCTCCAAAAATATGAAATAAAATATACTCTGTAGAGGAGGACTTCATTTACTGCAAAATCACAAGTTTCAAAGTTCCACGCTTCCTCATCAGTTTGGTATTTGAAACCTCTAAAGTAAAGAAAAAACAAAACCATCCATATATATGAACAAAAAGCAGTGATAGAAACAGCTTGTCAGATTACGGATAAACATAATAAAGAAATAGTTTTAAAATAAGTTTGTTCCCACACAAATACGGACCTTAGTTCTTCACTTAGGATTTAGTTTCCGAATATGAGCTGGGACGGTCATTTAACTTTCAGACAAGGTCGTTAACTGTCGACAGGTGGGGGGAGCCCCTCCCACCTATCGGTATTGTGAGGCTTAGTGCCTGTTTTGTCTATGGAACGGTTGTTCCCTTGTTGAGTGCACTCCTTTTCCCAGTGGTGCTTATTTTTTGGTATACAGAGTTTACGTCTGTTGTCTTCGCTTCGATAGCGATAGTCAAGTCTGGGTAATCATCGAGTCAGGGTCCAGACGGCATAGCAGCGTGGACAGGTAGTTGTTACCTGTTGGTCTCTACAGTGCTCGAGGATGTGAACTTCGTTCGAGATCGAGGATGAGTTGATGACTAACCCGAGTCATCAGTGGAGAGGAGGCATTCCTCTGGGACAGCAATTTGGCTGTCGCATCGACTCTGCTGTGAACATCTGTGTTTCGTGGAGATGTTCCTGTCTGCCGTCATGGGGCGGTTTTGACGACTTCATGGTAGTTGTTTGATGGTCATCCTCGATGACCTTTGATGGTCATCCTCTGTGACACTTGTTAGTGGTCTTGACATCTCTGGGAAGATGTTTTACACTGTAGGAGGATTGTTAATTATCATTACAGATGTTTATGCATTGAGTGAATTGGTATTTATGATAATTTGGGTTATTGTTATTTGTGCTGCTTTAATGATTGATCTGTTATTTGTGTACTTTTAGTTATACCATTATGTTAATTGATGCTGATTGTAATCATTATGCTGTCTGGAATGTTTGTGTTTTCTTGATGTAGCGTGAGTGTTTGCTTTGATTTGATGTTTTGATGGTAATGCTTTATTTTTAACTAATTTTGCTACATCTTTGTTATTTGACTGACTCTTCGGTTGGTTGATGTATATTTATTTATTGATTTATGCCAGACTTGACTCATTTGTACTGTAAATATGTACATATCTTAATGTTAATAAACTAGTATTAAGGATATTCTGCAGGTTTTGTTGTTCCCCTTTCCCTGTGGTTGTTTCAGCTTCTGCCAGTCTTTCCAGTCCATTTCTCTGTAATTGATGATAGAACCTGATGAACCGAGATTTGGTTCATAACTGTATGCACTCTACTTTGCTTCTGGAGTAACTGACCGACTTGCCACTTGTTTTGTTTTGCATGCTTTTGCTTGATATCGATTATATTCGTTGTTGAGTTTTTTGTCTTATCATGCTGCAATCCCCTCAATCACTTAAGCCTTCAACCTTGGAGAGGAAAGCTCAGGTGTGCAGGTGCTGTCCAGAGAAGGACAGACCTTGTAATAGGTTCCTCTCCTCTATCGAGGTAGATCCACATACCCTCTTTGCCTCTTGCAGGAGGCATGCCTGTAATAAGAATAGCCCATGTTTTGAGTGCCATGTTCAGCTGTGTGAACAGTGGGTGAAGTTTGCCAGGAAGAAGATGGTCCTCCTGGTGTAATCAGATTGCAATACTCCACCTGTGATACCAAGAGTCCTCTTCAGTACTTTCCTTCCACTTGCCTAACCTTCGCCTGCTGTTACTACTCCCAGGGGAGTAGTATCCCCTTTGCCGACTCCTACTGTTCTTTTGGTAGAGAGCCACTAAGGGGGAAGATGTCCAGCCCAGTTCCTCCCCAGGAGCCTCTCTTTGCACTGAGGGGGAGTTGTCCTCTGGAGAAGACACTTTTTTTAGAGTGAAGGGAAGAGCTCTCTCCTAACCCAACCCTCATTTCAGGTGCTGTGGAAGCTGAGAGCCTCAGGGATCTGTGGCCCTCCCTGGGCATCTCAGGTGAGCAGAGTATTTCTCCCCTTATCAACCACATGAAGGCAGTGAAAAGATACCGTGCGACTGCTTCCACCATGACTTTGATGGTCACAGTCTCCACTGGCTCTAGGACTGCCTCCACCTCACTGGTTACTCCTCATGTATCATTGGTGACATGTTTCCAGGTGCTGCCTTTGGCCTAATCCTTGGGGGAGGTAAACCTCCACTCACTGTCTTCAGAGCTGACCTCAGCTGCATTAGGGAAGAGGAGGAGGTCAAAGAAGAGAAGGCAGTCGCCATGGTCGTCTTCATCTTTGTCTTCGTTGCCAAGTGCTTTCACCTCCTGGTTGAGCTTCAGTGGTCAGCCCTCTGCTGCAGAGATGGGTGATTGGGTTCTCCAGATCCCTGGCATACTGATACTGACCCTGGTAGTATCCTTACCCAGGCTGGCAAGGGTTCCCAGTCTACAGACCCAGGCCTGGCTACTAACATGGCCTAACGAGAGAAGGTGAGGCAAGAGTAGGCAGGTATTTCCTCACACCCCTTCATCTCTTCAAAGAAAACAGCTCGGCTCCCAGTAAAGTGACCCTGCCCGTCCAGGCCAGTCACCTAGACCTAGCAAGAGAAGGGCCCTCATTCAGTCTTCCCTTTCTGGACAGGCTCCAGTTTCTTGGAATTCTGGAGCATGCTAGAGGGATAGCCCATGTTGAAATGAGCAGGACCACTCTCCCTGACCCATGCAGACGTCATCACAGTGGATTGGTGACTGCCCAGTCTCACTCACCTGGCAAGACTTCAGTCTTTGACAGGTTGGCCAAGGGTGCTCATGATCCCTCATCTGTCCCTGACAGGGCCAGGGTTCGGGACTGTTCTTGATCCCATCCAGGCCTCACTGCGGAGGTTTATGTGCCTGGATAGGTCCTCAGACCAGACAGGTCATATACCCAAGTGGTAGAGAGATTGCCAAGGGGCTTTGGTAAGTGTCCCTCCCCTGCAGAGGGAACAACTCAGGAGGAGTGGGAACTGGAGGGACCCAAGGGTCCTATGCCTCAGGATGGGCACCTCCAAGTTACAGAGACACTTTGTGGAGATTATTAAAGTGATCTGTCATTTTAATGGTCTTCTTAAGGCAGAGACTGTGGCCTGTCCTGCAGAGACTGTTCTTCAGCCATCAAGTCTTGAAGGGACTGCAAAAGGAACCCAGGGTTCTGGTTGGCCTTCTATGGTCAAGACTTGCCAGTGGGTTTTTAGACCAGATGAATTCTCTTGTTTCTGGACAAGACAATTTCTTTGGTCTAGCCAGTACAGTAAGATACCTCTTCCACCTCTGGCTCATCAGAGGAAATACTATGTTCCTTTGGAGAGTCCTTTGCTGACCAAATAGGTAGACAAGGACTTGACTCGTCTTTGTCCTGGGTTGATGCTTGACTGTCTCTGTGTGAAGGGAGTCTCTCTTGCCGGCGGAGATGGTAGCACTGGAGTTGACTGCCATGTTAGCACTCCAGACAGTCTCTTGATTGGATCTCTGGTCCCTTACAGTGGCCAGGATCACTCCCTCTTTGGGAGGGAAAATGCTTGAGGAGGATGCAGCTTTTAAGAGGCTGATACGTAAGAGGCTTTGTAGGCCTGGAGTCAGTGTTAGCACTCAGGAATGGACTGGTACTGGGATTTCTCTCTCTCTCTCTCTCTCTCTCTCTCTCTCTCTCTCTCTCTCTCTCTCTCTCTCCAGGGAGTGAGTTGGAGGCCACAATTGAGAGGCTTCAAGTCAAGAACAATGACAACTTGTCCATAAGGCATTTCTGCACTGCAGCCCAACCTTCGGGTCAGGCTAGCCCTTCCTCTTTGGGTCTGAGAAACCCCCAGGCTTATGAACCCAGTCTTCTGCTCTGGTAGCAAAAGGTGCACAGCCACATCCCTTTCAGCCCTGCCTTCCATTCTAGGTAGGGAGGAAGGCAAGAAGAAAGAGGACGACACTAGGGGCGACATTCCTCCTCAGTTGTTGCTGATGGGCAACTTAGCAGTGACGTGGAGTAGAGACCTGGGTATTAGATGTCCTTATGGAAGAGAGTCTACTACCCTTCAAGTTTCTACCAACCCTCACTCAAACCAGTCCGATTCCAGGCGTATGTTCCCAGCTCACAGAAGGATCTCCCCCTTTGAGACAAGGTGAATGTGATGTTATGGAAAAGCACAGTAGAAGTTATGAAAGATTAGTCTCCAGGTTTTTAAAGCCATCTGTTCCCAGTGGAGTAGGCAACAGGAGGTTGGAGGCAAATCATCGACCTCTCTCCATTGAACTGGTTTGTTCACCAGACCCAGTTAAAAATGGAAAATGTTGCTCAGTTCTGGATTCCATCGGAGAGTGTAACTTCATGCATTTAGTGGACCTAAAGGATGCATATTTTCAAACACCCATCCATTGGTCATCTTAGAAGAACCTTTGCTTTACCCTTTTGGGGGGACAGTGTTCCAGTTCAGGACACTGTTTTGGGCTCTCAACTGTCCCCCCCAAGCGTTCACTTGAATGTTCACACTGATTTCAGCTTGGGCCCATTCGCACAAGATATGTTTGTTAAGGTACCTGGACAATTGATGGTCCTGGTGAGCTCGACCTAGAAGTAGGTATCCAAGAACATAATCTCTTTCTGGCTGCATGAGATCAGCAAGTGGATGTACTCCCCATCTGGTGAGGAAGATGGCGGTATGGCCTGGGCGAGAGCTAGTGATATCAGGGACATCTTGTTTTCCAAAAGAACCTGTTGGTTCAACAAGTATTACAAGCAGGGATGGCATTGCATCAGACCACATTCACCTCATCTATCTTCGGGACATTGCCCACAAGTCCTTGGACATGTTTCCCTTAGGTTGCGTGGTGGCTGCCCAAGTTGTATAATTCATCTGGCTCCCCTAAGGGGAAAAGTAGCATCTCTTCTAAGGTATTCAGTGAGCAAGAGAAAGCATGTGTGAGTGACTGGTCTCCTCCCTTTTCTCTTCACCTTTCTCTCTCTTAGGGCAGAGAGTCAGGTTGCAAGCCAGTACATGCTGGAAGAATGAGGATTGCAGGGGAGTTGCATGATGTGGTATCCTGTCCATCGTCTTTGTTTTTGTAGATTGATTGGATGCATGTCCTCCCTTTCTCTTGACAAGGGGAGAGAGGGATGGACAGTGAAACAAACCTGTTAGTGTTAATCACATGTTTTAATGTTTTCAACACATACTGGTTCTTTCAGGTTTCACCAAGGTAATGAAGGCAAATACATTGCTTTATGCCCAGACGTCTAGCAGTTGCTGCCCAGAAGTCTAGCAGTTGCAACATCTAATATGTTGGACAGGCTAGAGGTGTAGGAAACCCTCCTCTGCTCTTCCAGACCAGGAAGGTTTTCCCAGGTGACTAGAACCAACCAGTCAGTTCAGAGAGCGCCCAGATTCCTCCCACCAGTGGGTAAGTCTCCTATGTAAAGAGTGAAGGTTTGTATTTGTTAAGAAAGAAATAGCAAATTTTTAAATCAATTTGCATTTTTTCTAACATACAAACCTGAAGTTCTTTACATTAACGGCCCACTTCAACCACCTCTTGCTGTGGTACCTAGGACGGAAGTGAACGTGGACAGATGGGCGGAGCTCCCCCCTTTCAATATGACCTTGCCTGAAAGTTAAATGCTTTTCCTGACATTCAGATTTGAATGTCAGGAAAAATACAAATTACTTTAAAAATATGCTATTTTTGTGTAAATATGCTAGTAAAGAAATAATACAATTAAGATAATCCATAAAAAATAGGATTACAGAATAACGTTTGTAAGAATACCTTTTGAAAATACTTGACAGCTCTCCATTATCTCTGAAAAACAGATTGTAGCATTGCTTTTGGCTATACAAACACAAGTAATACACTTAAAAAATACCTGCAGAAATTGTAAAATAAGGTTTACTGGGGAAGATGGTTCAGTCATCACAGAAAGATTTAAGGAACGCAAGCAAAATATTAAAATATATAATGCAGTTTTAATCATATATTTCAAACATCATTTGATTGAATGGAACAGAAATCAGACTGCATTGAAAGCCAACTTCTAGTTTAAACAAAGAATACTGGAGCCTTCTTCATTTACAAACTCCATACTTTTATGTACAGAAGATTTGTTTCAAATTGAAAAGTTTTTGTAGGAGTTGTGTAATGAGATCATTCACGTCAGTAGCCATTAAATAAGCATTTTTTAAACGTTTTTCTGTAATTTGTTTTTTTATTGACTCATATTGGCAACTATTCCTTCACTAGTATTTTCATGGAGAACCTGCTTTACCATATGATTCTCACTATCGTATTGTGTACTTATAATCACTGTCCAACATTATTGTGTATTTTTGTAATGAAAAGGTTTGTGATCACTGCAAATTGTTTATGAGAGTGGTTTTGTTTGTCCTTTAAATTTGAGTTTTTCCCTTTTATTTGCATCATATATCATTCAGATACCACACTGAAGAGGAAACGAATCTTTGAAACCTGCAGTTTTAATATTATTTTTACAAATCTTACCTAGCGACATATAAGTTTGGAGCCACTAAACTGCTTAGCAGTTGAGAAAAAAGGAAAGAAAAAAAAGGGTTGTACAGCCATGCTTAAATTTGATGCAACAAGATTCTTTTTGTATTGTCCAAAATCTCAGAGGCAACGTAAAATATTGTGCAGTTGCCAAGTAGTGTTAAACTTTTTTCTAATTCCAGTGTCATACATGTTGATAAGTTTGTGAATTCACATCCAGCATTATTTTCCCTAAGGATATATACTGTAGATGTGATCTCCTTTATGCACTAGTGTCATTCATAATTTATGGGATACGAATTAATTTTTTTTTTACATTGCTTTGCTCAAAACACAGTGTGATATGGTTACCAGTGCTGTCAGTGCCAGTGCTTTCAACTTTTTACTTGAAGTGGTTATTGTAACTACCTCTACAACATGTAACAGTAGACATACCCACAATGGTCTATACAAAGTTTTCAAAATAGGAATATGAATTGCAAAATGTTTTTTTTTTTTTAATTCTAAAGTTGTAGGCTATATTCAGGCTGCCTTTGTGTTGCAAAAAGATTCATAGGCCTAACAAAAATAATCGAAGGCTTCCGAAATATAATCTCTTTTACTAAGGAATTTATTTTTAGAGATTACCTTTTATATGAAGAATAAAAGATGGTGATGCTTTAAAATTATATCAAGGAGATAGTTATTAACCCAGACCGGGGCAAACTTTAAGGTTGGCCAGTTTAAAAAAACACATCAGTGGAAAGAGGAAGATATGCAATTGCACATGGTGCAAGAAAAAATTCAAAAAATTTTTCTGTACCTTCCACAGGAAGTTGAAAGTGAATATTTATTACAACCCTGTGCAGGGCCTCTTTTCCAAGACACTCGTAAAAATATGCTAATTTTACCAAGTTATACATGTTTTTTCTAATAATTTATTTTATTTTGTAAAATTATAATTACAGCTCACGCAATATCATAACAGATAAGAACTAAAACCAGTAACAAATTCTGAGTACTGTATATTTATTAAAAACTTTTTATGAGATTTACTTAGATGGGGAGATGCAGTACTTTTTTGTGAGGTATACATGTTTTTTCTAATATTTCTTTGCACTTTACTTTGCAAAATTACAATTAAAGTTGAACTAATATCATAAAAGATAAGAACTAAAGGCAACAGCAACCCTTGGGTATATGAGCAAATAAATAAAAAGATGTCCTTGGGCTAGAGAGAGGCAGTACACCCCCAAGAAATCTCAAGGCACACTGATCCACCTCTCTCCCATAGACCCATACTTAGCTACTACAGTTGCCATAAGTCACTTATGATCCATTGAAGTGATATGAACATTTTCCCGCTAAATTCATCCAAACCGTGTGGCGTGTAACATTAATACTCATAAGAGTTAGCCTGGCATTTGCTCATAACCTGTTATAGTTTGTCATATGATCATGCCTGTCCAGTAAGGGTTAATCTAAATATTTGTTATTATTATTATTAATGCCAAGGCCTATGTAACACTTGTTTTTAACTTGAAAAGAATGTAATTTTCTTAAAAGTACTTATGCTTGCTTTTGGTGTATAATTGATTCATTCATAAGGTAACTTGAAGTGCAAGAACTTGTAGATAACTTCATATGCTTTCTGGCCAGAAATTGCTAGTATAGAAATGTGAATGTCAAGTGTAATGTACCTTTAGCAAAGAAATCTAACACGCCTAGGCCTAGGAACAAACTTTTGGCTTTAACAGAAGTGTTATTGCGTAGGCAAATATTTGCTAGTAAGCCATTATTTTTGAAGTAGTTAAGGAATATAACACAAATCATTTTATTTTTTATGAAAATCCAAATATTCATATAAAATAAATACTGTCAAGACCATTTCATTGTCACTACACATTGTAGACCTATGTCCCAGCTGGTTCATGTTGCTGCCACTCAAATGGTTGCATCTCACAGGCCTTGCCCACCCATTGATATCAGTGGATGCGTTTTTAGCTACAGTAATGCTTTCATATGTATTTACTTATCTTCTTTCAGCACTGAGCTGTCAAAATAATCAAACAGGACTATTTAAAATTTGCAGGTTGCAGTGCAAACAATATTCTTACAGTTGTGATGTACAGTATATGAACAGTTTTGACGTATATGAGAGATGTCACTTATGATACCAAGGCCTTATTTTATAAAATAAATGTTTTCGCATTCAAATAAAAGATAAATATGCAGCATGGTAGGTTGCCAGTTAGAGAATTTTGAACAAAATCCTATGCAGTCAAGTAGCATCACTTATGAGCATGGCTGTGCCTGATTTGTCAGCCCATCACGCCTTCCCTTTTGCCTTCCCTCCATTAAGTAAGGAGAGAGTGACTCTGTCATCTATGCCCAGTTAGTCTTCTAGTCCCTAAGTGTTCACATCACTGACAGTGCACTGTGGCTGTTGGGAAGTATTGTAATTGTTTTTTCTTGTGCTACACTATGAAAAGTGGTATAGTTGTACCTTTTATTTTGTTTAGGATACCTTTTCCGTGCTGTAATCCAATTCCTGAAGCTAGATATTTATGGAATAAGCAATGTTGGGATTGTTTGTTTTTGAATTAGCATGAGGAGCATGTACACTGTTTGTCCTTGAAGATCACTACCCCACATGTTATGACCCTCTATATTAAGCTCTTCTTTGCCGTTCAAGTTAGAAAGGATGTTCAGTTCCTCTTGTCTTCTATACCAGCTATTTTGCATTCCATAACTGTGTAAGAGGGTGTGCTGTGCCCCCACCTGTACAGTAGCCAGTCTCTGGACAACCCTCAGTTAATTTATTGACTATGCAAAAGAACCAAGTCATGCTAGTGGATAGAGGATTTTGCCTGCTACCACTTCCTTTTCAGTTACTTTGACTCCTAGCCCAAGAAGACGTTCGCCTACTTTGTCCTGACATAAAAATTCATGTTATTTTATATCAGTTTAGTCTGCTGAGGTAATCTGTGCTAATGAGCTTTCCTAGAATGCTCTCCACTCAAAACTTGTAGCTCCAGAAAGCTACAGCCCAGCCCACCTTATGATCCTTGGACTTTCAGTCCTGTACCTTTGGATATAAGCAGATCAAGTGGATGTTACCAGTAGTATGTCCGTCTTTTACAAAATTGACTCCACACAGATGAAGGTGGCACTTCTTAACAGCAGATATTATTGCTAGGCACTCTTTTACAGTAGAGCAGAAGTTACACTCGTGCTTCTTGAGTTCTACTTGCTTAAGCAGTTGGAAATATGCCATCTGCAAACTTGCATGAGTGTGCTTCACAGTCCTTCATTTGTTGCATCTGTCTTCTGAATGAAAATCTTATTGAAGTTTGATACTCATAGTATCAGTGCATTTTTTTTCAACAAGTTCTTTTTGTTGAGGTTCCTTCTCTACCTTGTTCAGTCATTCCTTCCTCACTAGGTCGGTCAGAGGTGCTGCAAAATTTGTTTAGTTGTCCACAAACTTCCTCTAGTAGCCTGTTAATCCTAGAAATAGTCTCACGTGTATCTTGGTCTTTGGTGGTGATGCATCCTGGATCTCCATCAGATTCGCTTCTCCCATGGCAGCCCTATTACAGCTGCCCTTGTGTCTGAGGAATTCTACTTCATTTTGTCTGATGAAACACTTGGAAGGTCTGATAGTCAGTCCTTCTTCCCTTGCTCTCGGGAATAGGTTCTAGAATTCTTAGATGTGTTATTCCCATAATGCTGTATGAGCTAATATGTTGTCCACAAAATAATTAGTGTTCTTATCTCCAGCTTGCATCTTCTTCATCGGCCTTTTCAGATTTGATGCCGAGTTCATTAGTCCAAACCACATTCTCTTAAACTGACAACATCCACTTGATCTGTCAATATCCGTTGCTCATGTCCACTTTAGTGAAAAATTTGTCATTACAAAGTTTCATCATCTTTGCCTCACAACCTCCAGTTGGTTCATTGTCGAACTTGTTTATAGCATTTTGTCGATAGTAACCCACCTGTTCAGTCCATCCTTCCTCCTCATAATTAGGCAGACAGTATGTAGAAGTTGACCTTTTAATAATTCCTGTATGCAGTATCTCTTCAACTTCTTCCTGGATCATTCTGTAAAGGATACATTTTTGTTGTGACTGGCTGCTCTGTTGTCACTTCAATGCAGTGTTCTTCCAGTGAAGTCTTTGCTGGATTGCTAACTAATATATCTTTTATTCTTCAGCAACTGCAGTACCTGCTTCTTCTGCTGCTTGTTTAGGTAATTGCTAATGTTGACATCTTCAAATGTCTTTTTTTTCCATGATCAGCCCTCACCAGGAATTAACAAAATTTCACTAACATCTTCCTAAACAACTGAATGCTTAGAAATAAGCATCTATATGAAATGCACTTACAGTATTTAACTGAAATCGTAGAATACTTGCAGAAACTAAGAGAGAACTACACAAAGAAGTCCCATCACATTTACTTTGACATGCTGAATATGCAAATTCTGGCTCAGTTGTTGAAAAGACCCCATTGGGTGAGCCTTAATAAAGAATGGTTGGCATTCAAATTCTCAGTGGACCCATTGTAGTATACCTCCTTATGGTACAGAGCAACCTTATCTTAGGTATCCTTTGTGGTTTTATATTCATGTCTTTTCATCTTTTGCATTAGTGTTAGGTCTATGATTTTTGTACACATATCAGGTGTAACAAATTGAGTTATGTGCAGTTGTAAATTAATACTGTATTTTCATTTGTTGCTCAAAACATGTAATGCAGAAATATTATATAAGTTATATATGAAGACTCTGACATTTGCCAATACCAGGCACCCCAAACCCAAGGAGTGTTATTGAGAGATTCTGTAGTATTGTTTTGATATAACTAAAGGAAATTGTTTTCTGCACGGGGATATTGCAGTCTTGCTTAATGTAATATGGATTTTGTTGTGAATTTTCCCTCATGACTGGGATGGTTCTAAGTCCCTGATGGTATGGGACTGGGAAGGTCAGGCCTGAAGGGCTCTCTCTACCAGCAAACATAAAAGCGAAGGTCCATCAAGATCATCAGGCAGGGGGGTTTTACAATTTTATTTTAAAAAATAGACTAATTAAATTTAAAATACATTAACACACAAGGACCACGCGGTCGGGTACAAGACACAATGCTGAAAGCTATACAAAACCCCATAAAACTCGAAAAAAAACATGCCTTTAAAAGCTACAATTTTGCACAAAACTTGTTTCCGAACAATTAGGCCACATTTTAAATGAACATTAACTATATAAAACCCTGGGTGGCAAAAATGTTAAGGGATTAACTTAGCATACTAAAGGAACCGGCTCTTGACTTCAAAGTGAACGATTTGGCTGGGGAGGTGACGACATGGAGAGTGCTTATCTTACCTCAATGATGTGCCCTCGAGAAAGACGCATATCGCCCCTCTGCATGCCTCGTCGTCACCTCGGTTCCCTTTCAAAATTTATACGTAGGTTATTTTACTAAAGGAAGTACTCGAGTTATATAAAAAGGAGCCTCTACAACATTCCCGACACAGACGACACAGGCAATTCGCCGAACACAAATAATACCAAACATATTTACAGAAAAAAAGTGAACCATGAACTCAGCTGCCTACTTATTACTCCCACTCGCTTATCTTGAATGTTGTGAAGGATTGTCTAGAAAAACAGTTCCAGTTTTTTCATGACAGATTTTTCGCTAAATTAACATGTTTAGAGTGGTAAGGATTGAGCAGTAATGGAAAGTAATTGTAGAGGACCAACAGACTTTTAGTCTTCAAGTTTTAGTTTAGCAGCCTTGAGTCTTAAAACTAAAATAATGGAAGTCATAAAGAAGGCATAAGTTTTGTTATGCAAGTAGAAGCAGGTGTTGAGTTTCTGTCTGATGACACAGATCTTGAAGTGGCTTTAATTCCTAGGTCCCAGAAAAAGGCTTGAGTGTTAAAGAAATTAAGAGGCCTGGTAAAAATCTCTGACCTATAGTCAACCAACCAAGACGTCCAGAAAGATAATAAATTGAGATTAAAAAGGTGGTGCACCACATAAAAGTGAGACGAAAACCTTTGTTTTTGACAGTTAGGTGTCTTCTTTAATATTTCTTGTAAGCTAAAACAATTAATCTTGTCTGTTTGAAAAATTTAACTTTATTATACAGGAAGACCCTCTAGGAGGAGTGGAACAGACTTCTGAACAGTCAACTAGAGTTACTACTTTCACTGAAGTGCAGCCAGTGTCGGAATCATCGATGTCTTCATCTGTCTTGCCTAGTCCTGAATCTGTAAGTACTAAATAGTTACTATCAGCAGAAATTTAAAATATTAGATGTGCCAACTAGTTTTTTTCTTTCAAAATGTTTTTTATAATTATTATAATTTTTTTTTTTTTGGTCTATCAGTCATCCTATTCAACTGGGTAGTTTTTATAGTGTAGGGTTCCGGGTTGCATCCTGCCTCCCTAGGAGTCCATCACTTTTCTCACTGCATGTGCTGTTTATAGTAGCACACTCTTGTTCATGAGTCCTGGAGCTACTTTGTCTAGTTTTTCCAGATTCCTTTTCAGGGATCTTGGGATCGTGCCTAGTGTTCCTATGATTGTGGGTACAATTTCCACTGGCATATTCCATATCCTTCTTATTTCGATTTTCAGGTCTTGATACTTATCAATTTTTTCTCTTTCTTTCTCATCTACTTTGGTGTCCCATGGTATTGCGCCATCAATGAGTGATACTTTCTTCTTGATTTTGCCAATCAACGTCACGTCTGGTCTACTGGCACGTATCACCCTATCTGTTCTGATACCACAGTCCCAGAGGATCTCTGCCTGATGGTTTTCTATCACTCCCTCAGGTTGGTGTTCGTACCACTTATTACTGCAAGCTAGCTAGTGTTTCTTGCACAGGCTCCAGTGGAGGCTTTTGCTACTGAATCATGCCTCTTTTTGTACTGGTTCTGTGCAAGCGCTGGACATTTGCTTGCTATGTGGTTTATGGTCTCATCTTTCATATTGCACTTCCTGCATATGGGTGAGATGTTATTTCCATCTATGTATTGGTCTTTGGACATATCTGGTTCTTAGGGCTTGATCTTGTGCCGCTGTTAGCATTCCTCCTGTTTCCTTCTTGAGTTCTCCCCTCTGTAACCAATGCCATGTTTCATCACTGGCCAGTTCTTTTGTCTGTCTCATGCACTGTCTGTGCATTGGCTTGTTGTGCCATTCCTCTGTTCTGTTTTCATTCTCCTGTCTGTATATTTTTGGGTCTTCGTCTACTTTTGTCAGTCCTTTTTCCCATGTACTCCTTAGCTACTCATCTTCACTGGTTTTCAAATATTGCCCCAGTGCTCTGCTCTCGATGGTGACGCAGTCCTCTATGCTTAGTAGCCTTCTCCCCACTTCCTTTCATGTTATGTATAGTCTGTCTGTATTTGCTCTTGGATGTAGTGCTTTTTGTATTGTTATGTGTTTCCTAGTTTTCTGGTCTGTGCTGCAGAGTTCAGCCTTCGTCCACTCCACTACTTCTGTGCTGTATCTGATTACTGGTACTGCCCGTGTGTGTATGGTTTTCATCATGTTTCCGGCGTTGAGTTTTGACTTGAGTATCTCCTTAAGTCTCTGCATGTATTCTTTCCTGATCATGTCCTTCATGTCTTGGTGTTTTATATCCTCTCCTTCTATTATTCCCAGGTATTTGTATCCCGTCTCATCCTTGTCTTTGATGCTATTCCCGTCTGGTAGCTTTATCCCTTCAGTCCTTGTTACTTTGCCTTTTTGTATGCTGACCAAAGTGCATTTTCTATTCAAACTCCATCCTGATGTCCCCAGATACAATCCTTACAGTCAACATGTATCTATTTCCTTGATGCTCTTACCATACAGCTTGATGTCGTCCATGAACATCAGATGGTTAAATCTGTTGCCTCCTTTCTTGAGTTGGTACCCAGCATCCATCTTCTGCAGTACTGTACTTTTGTCATGGGAATCATGGCTACTACAAAGAGTAGTGGGGACAGCGAGTCACTTTGAAAGATCCCTCTCCTGATGTTAACCTCTGCTAGCCTTATCCCAGAGCTTATAAAAACTGTATTCCAGTTGTGCATTGTATTTTTTAGGAAGCTGATGGTGTTTTCCTCTGTCCCATATATTTTCAGACATTCTATTAGCCACGTGTGTTGTGTCATGTCGAAGGCTTTCTTGTAGTCAGTCCATGCCATGGTTAGGTTGGTTCTCCTTCTCTTACTATTCTTCATTACCATTTTGTCTATCAGGAGCTGGTCTTTTGTGCCCCTACACTTCCTTCTGCATCCTTTCTGTTGGTGGGGGATGGTGTTTGTATCCTCTAGGTAGTTGTATAGCCTTTCACTGATGATACCTGTTAGTTACATTATTGGTAGGCAGGTGATACATTATTGTATTTCCCTTGTTCTTGTCTTTCTGTATAAGGATGTTTCCCTGTTCATCCATTTGGGCGCATGGTGGTTTGTGATACAATGCTGGAGTTGTTCTGCTATTCTTGTAGGGCTCTTGAAGTTTTGAGCCAGTATCCATGGACTTCATTGGGACCTGGGCTTTCCAATTGGGCATTTTCTTTAGTTGGTGTCTGACTGTGTCTGTCGTGATCTCAGTGAATCTTTGTTTTATTCTCCCCATTTCTTCTGCCTTGTCTTCCAGGAGCCATGTTGCATGTTTGTTGTATGATACCGAATTGCTCATTATGTTTTCCCAGTGTCTCTTACTTGGTTCGGCTTCAGGAATTTCCCTGTGGTTGTCTTCCCCTCTTAGTTGGCTGTATAGTCTTTCCTGGTTGGTTCCTAAGAGTTTGTTCTGTTGGTATCCTTTAGTCCTGTTCATGTACCATTGGATCTTATGTGCTTTGGCTTTAAACCTCATTTTTATGTCTTTTGTTATTATTATTATTATTATTATTATTATTATTATTATTATTATTATTAGTATTATTATTATTCATAAGATGAAACCTATTCATATGGAACAAGCCCACTGGCGCCATTGACTTGAAATTCAAGCTTCCAAAGAAATTGGTGTTCATTAGGAAGAGGTAAGAGGAAGTAGAGGGAAATACAAAAAGAAGGGATCCTACTCATTAAAAAAGAAAAAACAATAAATGAGTAATAGATAAAAATGTACAAGTACCATCCTACTTATGACTGAGCTTGGTTCCAACTAACCAGTTGTAAGTCAAAATGGATGTAAGTCGAATCTTAGATAGTGGCTGACATACTGGGTAGGACATAGTATCAAATCTTTGCTATATAAAGTACCTACACAGTACTGCAGTGTAATGTACAATAATTATTTCAATCGTTTTACCATAATGTACTATTGATATATTTTAATCATTTATGTAATGTACAATCACTCAAAAAAGTTTTGCAACATGCTTCAAAACTTTTCGGAAAACAGCTTATAATAGCAACATCTGGCGCTATTTGGCAACTCAGTTGTAAGCATGTGAAACAACTGAATACTAGTGGTGGGTCCGAGAAATTACCTGCAGTTTCCCTTAAACAGGGCTTTTTCTGATACTGCTTACTGTTGTCATATTTTACTTAATTAAAGGATGTTACTATAATACTTCAGAGGTCATCGCTGTTCTTATGTTTTAACATTTCATCTCCAACTGCCATCACTATCGTTGTTTTATCTCCTTCATATGTGTGAAATTTGTAGACATAGGCCTACGACTGTTACAAGTTGAACTATTAGTTATATTAACATCAACAAATACGACTTTTGTAAAGATTTCCTTCACATTATTATTAATAAAATTTTTGAATGATTAATCCTATGTATATTGTGAACTAGTGAAACTTAATGTAAAATATACTGAACTAGACTAACAGATTTCACGTCTATTTTTGTAATACATAGAATATAATTGCACTCACACACACAAGTACATATATATATATATATATATATATATATATATATATACATATATTATATATATATATATATATATATATATATATATATATATATATATATATATATATATATATATATATATATATATATATATATATATATAATATAAGAAGGCCCATAAAACACTATTTAAACGTTGAAACCATATATTTCGGGGACTTGCTTCTGTGCCCCTGTTCACTGGTAGAATATGGACAGATGAAATGTTACAAGGGTATATATACGAAACATAAAGGTGTGGCCTTAAGTCTCCGATGGTATGAAGGTGACCGTTTCCTAAGGAGGAGGAGAATGACCAATTCCCTAGTGGTTTTTGGCCTCATTAGCTCCCGTTTGGTGACGGATCTGGAGGTCGCGTTTCTTGGGCCATCTTCTTCAGGAGCGGTCTGAGGATTAAAGCGTCGATGTCGTCCGATTTCCAATGTCCTCCTGACAGGTGCAGGGATGATGGTATGTACAGATATCTTTCATATTTTGTGCTATCAGGTGCTATTGAAAGCAGTGAGTCCCACTCCAGAAATTTGTGCTACAAATTAAAAAGACTGATTAGGAACAGCATATGGAATAATCTTGGCCTTCCCAATAATGTGCTGAATCTCTCTAACTATCCCCTCACTGCAGAAGAACAGACCGTTTTAAATCGTGGAGTTTCATTCGCTCTAAAACCTGGTCCAGAGAGTAATCTTAATTTCCTAGTTGCTTTTGATAAACATTTTGCAAAAAACAATTATGACAAAAAAAGATGCTTGTCTCAAAGGCATTTTGCTAAATGTCTTGGAGCAAAATAACAACAAAAATTCGCTCCTGAAAAGATTCCAAAATGCGTTAGTTAGTTTAAGGAAAAGGGGGGATATCATCTTCACAAAATCTGACAAAGACGGGAAAATAGTTTTCTTAGACAAGGAGACATACATCAGTAAAGTTCAAGAACTTCTAAGCGATGCGGAGACCTATGACAAATTAACAAAAGATCCCACAACAAATATTGCTTCAGTTTAACAAATCAGTCAGAACCATAGGGGCAATAAGAAGGACATAGAACTACTAGAGACATTCAAGGTAATCAACCCCTCGCTCCCTATTTTTACGGCCAGAAAACACATAAAGATGGGATTCCTTTATGCCCCATAATATCTAGCAGGGGGCTCTTTCATGTACAAATTATCAAAATGGCTCGCAGACCTGTTATCACCCTTTCTAGGAACCTTCTCATCCTCCCACGTCAAACATGCAGAGGATTTTATACAAAAATTTAATAGCTTAAACATCCCCTCAAAGAACATCAAATTGCTCAGCCTAGACGTCGAGTCATTATTTACTAAAGTCCCGATTGCCGACGTGTTGTCTTTATTAGAGAGGAAGTTACAACCATATGAAGACCATTTTCCTCTTGGGAAGATAAAACTTTAAAACTTATCAACCTCTGTGTAACTAACAACGTGTTTTCTTTCAGTGGTAATTTTTACAAACAAAAATTTGGCTGTAGCATGGGAAGTCCCCTATCACCCCTTCTAGCAAACTTGTACATGGAATATTTCGAAACAGAACTTTTGTCGTCTATCAAACCCCGTAATATGATCTGGCTTAGATACGTAGATGATATCTTTACTTTCTGGGACAATAGCTGGGGGGACTTTAATGAATTTTTTAATAGGCTAAATTCGCTAGTTCCGACCATAAAATTTAAAACGGACTGGGAAAAGGATGGAAAACTGCCGTTCCTAGATGTACTGATCATAAGAAAACAGAACAGATATGCATTTACAGTATATAGAAAACCCACCTTCGCTGTTTCCTACATTCATTTCTTAAGCTACCACAACGTCTCCATAAAAATCATGGTAGGGTGCAACTTATTTCTCAGAGGACTTAGGATATGTTCAAATGAGTACCTAGATAAAGAATTCAACACAATCTGCCAACACCTAACGCAACTGCTCTATCCACCACACATTATTGAGAGGGCTATTAACAAAGCGAATAAAATATACTATAGAGGTCCTACTCACAACAGACAAATAGATTTCAACAACAAAATAAAGCTTCCGTCTGACGAAAAAAACATCCAAAAAGCCACCGAACAACTCAGGTCTAACAATCCCTTCATTTTCCATTATCCCAAATCCATCTAGTCAAGTTAGCTCATTAACGTATACTTAAATAACAAAGGGGAAGAAGCCGGAGTTTACAAGATACCGTGTAGCAATTGTAATGACATTTACGTAGGCGAGACAGGTAGATGCTCTGCAAAGAATAACAGAGCACAAAAGATCAGACGTTACGCCCGGAGAGTTCGGGATTTTCCTACATGTCAGAAATACAGGACATGTCATAAACTGGAGTGGGGCGGAGTTGGTTTTCAAAAGTAGCTGTCCGTACAAAAGAAAGATGCTGGAATCTGCTATCATCAATCAAACCAACAATATGAACCTGTCAGGAGGACATTGGAAATCGGACGACATCACAGGCTTTAATCCTCAGACCACTCCTGAAGAAGATGAAAAAAAAGAAACGCGACCTCCAGATCCGTCGCCAAACGGAAGCTAATGAGGCCAAAAACCACTAGGGAATTGGTCATTCTCCTCCTTCTTAGGAAACGGTCACCTTCATACCATCGGAGACTTAAGGCCACACCTTTATGTTTTGTAAATGTACCCTTGTAACATTTCATCTGTCCATATTCTACCAGTGAACAGGGCACAGAAGCAAGTGCTTGAAATATATGGTTTCAACGTTTAAATAGTGTTTTATGGGCTTCTATATTATATTCATATTAGTATTACACTTTGTTTTTATGTATATAAATATATATTCATATATATATATATATATATATATATATATATATATATATATATATATATATATAAATATATATATATATATATATATATATAATTTCTCGTTTCTTTCGTGTATAATTTCACTTTTCTTTTATTGCTACGTAGGCCTATCATTTTGATGCCTCTTATGAAGTTAACTGAATATATAATGCCTATTTTTGTATTTCTTATTATCTAAGTTTCTAAAGAATTAAAATTAGCTAGAAGTTCAACATTAATGTAGTTAATGCAGTGAAGAAGACTACCATGCTCATCAGTGGAGAATGTCTCCTCCTCATCACAAAAGATGACTCCTACAGAAATCATCGGCCGCTGGATTATATTATAACGCAAACCCTAGCCTCTATTCTTTGTGTTTCGCTGATATGCAGTGTTTCTTGGCAGGAGTATGATGAAATAATATCTTGGTCTCATATAGCCTGTTACGGATGGTTTAGCAGTAACTTGAAGGGAGAGCGTAATGTTCTCTCTTTATAGCAACATCGGTTGTCATGGGGGAGTTAGGTGGAGCTCCTTCAGTGATCATCCGATGATGATCCTTAGCACTAGTGCAACAATGGGGTTGTCCTCCAGTTTTTACAATGAATTTGTCATGTTTCCTCGTTCTCTCTGTTGTTGTATCCCTCTATGCACAAGGTTGTTTTATTTCGCTAAGCTGCGAGCAATATCTACGATAGAAACATTAGTCTTATGCAAGCTAATGATTGTGGTGCGGCTTAGTCTGTTGCCCATCTTATTGGTGCTAGTGACGAGACAGTTTAAACTTTTCCTGCCCGAATGTGGAGTCACACGATAACATACAACATTATGAGGTTTTTTCTTTTTTGTTTGTGACAACGATAATGGTTGAATTCTTTCTTTCTTTATTTATATATAATTTCATTGATGGTTATTCAATATTATTTTATTAGCCAATAAGCTTTTATCTGGATTCGAAATATAGTTTCTTCTTTGACTCTTTTGCCCAATCATCTGAAGTGAAATGTTTCAAAATGTTTCGTCATTTTTCGTAATATGAATTTTTCACTCACCATTCTTTTTTATATTGTTAATCGTATGATTAATAACCAAAATTGAATAAGAAAATTACATTTCCTTGTAAATATCAAAAGAAAAAATTACTGTTAGGTGAACAAAAACTTCTGGAACATGTTGCAAAACATTTTTGAGTGACTACATTATGTACAGGTAGGCATCAAGTTACAATGGGGTTAGGTTCTTCCATGCATGTTGGAAGTCGATTTTAACGTAAATTGGTTTGCAGTTCAGTCTACAGTACAGTTAATACTGTATGACGTTGCTGATAGGGCAGGGTAACTCAAACTGATGCTGCCTGAGTGATTAGAGAGCTCTCCTGAGATAGCATGTTAACGAGTAATTCAGTGGTCATGTTAACGAGTAATTCAGTGGTCAACTGCCATACAGCGTGTATTCTTATGTATCAACCTGCCCAGCCCCGCTGCCAGAAATACGGTTGTAAGTGCGAGTGGTTGTATGCTGAGCAGGTTGTAAGTCAGATGGTACTTATATTAGAATGCAAGGAGAATAGTATTGGGTAATAATGCATTGCATCTTTGCTTGAACTTCTGAAATTCCAATTGCAAGACATCCTCAGGGAGGTTGTTCCACAGTTCAACGATGTGAGGAGGAATAAAGGACCTTTGAAATTGAGAAGTTCGACAGCAAGGCACATTTACTGCGTATTGGTGCTGCTGTTCAGCAAATCTGGTTGCTCTCGGCAGATAAGGGGGATCAGGGATCAGTTGTGAATGTGAAAGATTTCTGTTGAAATACAACTTATGAAAAAGTGACAAACAAGATACCATCCACTGATGGTCCGAGTATAGCTGCTATTATTAGGAAACAGAAACCTACCACCATAAACCACTCTGTCTAAAAGAGATAAATCTCTGGCAGAAGCAGACATCCGGAGAACAGTATTCTAGTAAAGGAAGCACAAATTACCTAAAACAAGTTGCATTAATTTTATAAATTATAAATATATGAGGTCTTACAAACAATACCCAACTTTTGTGCAGCATTTGCAGAAACTTTCATTAGATGTTTCTCAAAAGTTAGATGTAAGTTAAAAGTTCTTACACCAAGAATAGTTAAAGCTTCAGACTCATTCAGCAAAGTTCCATCCACCTGAAGGGAATGATGGGGTGGGAAATCTGAACGAGATCTCCTAATTAATAATGTTTTCATTTTACTGGTGTTCAGCTTCATAGCCCACCAACTACTCCATTCCCTGATCTGGTCCATGTTCCGACTGAGGCTGAGGGCAGCTTCATTTCTCATAAGTGGAGATTTTACTACACTCACAAGTGTTGCATCATCGGCATACTGAAAAATCGTGTTTTCCAGGCCAACAACCATATCACTTGTATACACTAAAAATAACAGTGGACCAAGAACGCTACCCTGTGGAACTCCAGACACAATAGGTCTTGGTTCACTAAAGATCCCATCCACAGCAACTTAATGCTTCCTACTTGTAAGGAAATCTTGAAGTAGTACTAAAACTTATCCACCCACTACAAGATTATGAAGATTATAAATAAGTGCCTCGTGATTTACTACATCGAAAGCAGCACTAAAATCTATTTGAATGACTCTGCACTCAAAACCCTTATCAAAGTTCCCCTTGCAAATGGCAATGAAAGTCTAAAAGAGCATCGCAGATACAGTAATACCCTGAACGTGCGCGAATTCACAGACACATGAACTTTTCATTGGAACCTAACTGTCATACGAGTTTTTTACAGACATGCAAACATTTGCGAATTCTGAGAAACCCTGCAAAAGTGTTTATGTTTAACTTTTTATGTAATTTATAAGTTTTCAAGCTTTTATGTGTAAACTGAATAACATTAATTAGTAAAAGTAATAATTTTTCTCTCTCTCTCTCTCTCTCTCTCTCTCTCTCTCTCTCTCTCTCTCTCTCTCTCTTTTACTGAGATGAGAGAATTTTTATGGTACATGTATATGTTTGTTTGCTTTGTATGATAAGTATATTTTTTTACCTAATAGTAAGTACTAATTTTCAAATAATAATAATATAACTGTAATTACAAAATTCGTATGTGATACATATTTTAAACAAACAAATTCTCTCCCTCATCTTTTGAGAAGCAGCTCGAATGCAAAGCTGTCAGACATGTCACTTTAACATGAAAAGAAAGAAGAGTGTTGCTGATTAGCTGGTCAAAGATTTCTCTCTCTCTCTCTCTCTCTCTCTCTCTCTCTCTCTCTCTCTCTCTCTCTCTCTCTCTCTTCTCTCTCTCTCTCTCTCTCTCGTTTGTAGTTAGTCCCTACATATTACTGTTTCTTTCTATGTCTTTACCTGTACAGTAGATAATTTTAAATTGATCTAATTTACCTGTACCATCTACAGACTGTAAATGCACCGTTCTAAAACATAGAGACATGAGACAGAATAAAGAAATTTATAAAAACGAGGTCGGGAACACTTAAAAATAGATCGGTGGAATGGGGGAGAAAGAAATAGTATACTAATCTTTGCGCTCTCCTATATTTTTATGTCAACCATTTATTTCTTTTTTTAAGGATAATGTATTAGGCTAACTTAAATGAAATTACAGTAACTTTAGTTTCATTTAAAAGTTATTTTCATACTGAATTTCCATCTTTTGATATCTGACATTAGAATAGCCTGCCTCTCTCTCTCTCTCTCTCTCTCTCTCTCTCTCTCTCTCTCTCTCTCTCTCTCTCTCTCTCTCTCTCTCTGAACCTCTCTCTCCGTAATAACTGATAAGGACAGCCCTTATATCTGTCTCTCTCTCTCATTCGTAGTTAGCGCTCGCACATTTTTACAACTTATTATTTCTCTGTACATCCTTACCTGTACAGCAGATAATTTAAATTTATATAATTTAACCTGTACCGTCTACGAAGTGTAAATGTGGTAGTGTGGCAAATACGTTCTAAAACATAGACATAATAACTAAGAGTTTGTCCATGAAAAAGCATTTCAGAACAAAGAGAACGAGATGTCAAATAAAGAAGTTATTAAAAAGAGGTTGAGAAGACTTCTAAAAATAGATCAGTCGGAAGAGGAGAGAGACAGAAATTCTCTTCCAACTCTCTATTTTTATGTCAACCATTTATTTCTTTTTTTAAAGGTAATGAATTAAGCTAACTTTTACATGAAATTACAGTAACTTTAACTTCATTTAAAAGTTAGCTTAATAATTTGAGCATGATTAGGGTCATATTTAGTGTTTAAAAGGAAGAAATCAGCATTTATTAGCAGTTTTAAGACCTTTCAAACTTGTGAAAATTTTCCTAGAACGAGGGTTCTGGAACCTAATTTGTAAGTTCAGAGTATGACTGTACTTAACTGCTTCTTATATGCATATTGACTGTCAGCTAACAATTCTTTAGATTTTAGTTTTTCAGCAAATTTGGAGAGCACAGGGAGAATAGAGATTGGTCTATTGTTACTGCAGTCTGCAGATATGCCACTCTTTGGAACAGGCAATGCATTGCTAAGCTTGTGCTCATCCGCAAAGATACTACGTCAACATAAAAATCTATAGA
>NC_089777.1:45349172-45359172 GCF_040412425.1 Macrobrachium rosenbergii | reverse complement strand
TATCTTCGGGATCATATTGGTAGAGCCACGTTTCATCACGGGTAACGATTCTATCTAGAAATGCTTCAGGGTCTTCGTCCCACTTGTTCAAAATTGCTGTTGAAAGGCCTGCCCTTGTTTGCTGATGATCAGGGCACAACAACTTTGGGACCCACCTAGCAGAAAGGATTGCTCAGCCCCAAGCTTTCCACTAGAATTGTATAAGCTGAGCCAACAGAGATATTAAGGGTATCGGCAACTAATTCAGTGATAATTCGCCTATCCTCTTCAGTCAGGTTACGAACTGCATCAATGTTTTCCTCACAAACTGACGTGGATGGCCTGCCACTTCGAGGATCATCTTCAACAATGTCTCTTCCACTTCTAAAACGAGTTATCCATTTATAGGTGGTTGATTTCTTTGGGGGTTATCCCCATAAACTTCCTGCAAAGCATCGATGATTTGACTGTTCTTCCAGCCTAGCTTCACCAGGAATTTGATGTTTGTTCTGGCCTCGATTTTGTTGGAATTCATGCAACTCGAGTGAGTGCTAACTTCAGAATACTGGTACAGCGTTGTTACATGCATATGACGGTTCCTGTTCAACAGGGATACAGACTATTAGTGAAATAACAAGCAGTTGTAATGAAAACCAAATTCGTCCATAAACTTAGCAAATATGGATGTTTTCCATGAACTTTTTAAAACCCCTGTGTATATATATATATATATATATATATATATATATATATATATATATATATATATATATATATATATATATATATATATATATATATATATATATATATATATATATATATATATATATATATATATATATATATATATACAGTAAAACCACACAAAATTCAATATTGGCGTTCTCACTACTTGCGGACTCACATATTCACGGATTTCTCTGTGGAACGTATCTACCCACTGTTCGCGGAAAATTTGACCGTTCACGGTATTTTTCACTGAGAAATATTCACTAATTACTGTATTTTCATATCATTTTCATGACTAAATGCACTTTTTGTGATAAAACTATTAAAATACTAATTTTTAGCATTTTTTTGTGTTTAAACTATCAAAATATGCAATTCTAAGTGTTTTTAGAGGGGTTTTAAGTATTCTAGTTTTTAGCTATTCGTGGGGGTGGGAGGGGTTACTGATCCTCGTGAATACAGGGCATCCCCGTGAATATATATTTACTGTATATATACATATATATATATATATATATATATATATATATATATATATATATATATATATATATATATATATATATATATATATATATATATACACACACACATACACACACACACACACACACACACAGAATAAACCCCCGTATTCACGTTCTCACGATGCACTGACTCTTTGATTTGCGGGATTTTCTGTTGAACATAACTATAAATTATTCACGAAAAATTCAGGAATTCGCAGACTTTTTCATCAAAAATATTCAGAAATTAGTGTATTTTGATGTTATTTTCATGACTAAATACATTTTTTTATGATTAAAAAATTATTTACTAATTTTCAAATATTATTAAGATTAATATCATTAAATAATAATAATAATAATAATAATAATAATAATAATAATAATAATAATAATAAAATGGCTGCATTTTGCAAATTGATTTTATACTGAGTTTTCTCAATTTCTTCTAATAATTTGCTTTTCTTGCACATCAGTATTAGTCAATAATTGCCCAATGTTCATATTTCGATGGATGAAAGAGCGTATTTCTTACAGCAGAAATTCTTTATTTTAAAGTATTACAGCAGGTTACTGAAACCTGGCATCCCAACATCCAGAAGATGATCATCGAGCTGGGCAAAATATGTCGACAGAAAAAGTACTAAAAAAATACCAGACAGATGTCAGAAAAAGAAAAAAGAAATACCACCAAAAATACCATCAGGAGAATCTATGGATTTATATTCCAGGTTTCAGTAACCTGCTGTAATGCTCTGAAATAATTTCTGCTGTAAGAAATAAGCTGCTTCATCCATCAAAATATGTATATATTTTTAAGGATAATAAAATTTCAAAGATTAATACAGTCAGAGGATAGTAATTTAAGATATATTTGATGTAGGATGATAATTTAAGTATAAATTTGGTATTTGAACTTTAAAGATAGGGAGTAATAAGCGCTTTTAGAGGGGGGTAACAAGTATTCGCGGATTTTAACTAGACCATTTGTGATCCATTGGGTGACTTCTTTTATATACTATATTTTTAACAAAAGGCCCATACCCATACCTGTACCCATACCAATATCCGTACCATACCCATACCCATATCCATATATGTACCATACCCATATCATACCCATATCCATTCCATACCCATACCCATATCTGTACCATACCTATACCCATACCCATACTCATGCCTTACCCATACCAGTATCCATACCCTTACCTATATCTGTACCATACCCATACCCATATCCATACCATACCAATACCCATACCCATCCCTGTACCCATCCCTATACCCATACCCATACAATGCCCATACCCACACCCATATCTGTACCATACCCATAGCATATACATACCATGCCATCCCCATACCCATTTCCATACCATACCTATAACCATACACACAACTAAATTAACCCTACTAATAATCGTTAACAAAAGCCTACAGGCAGCACCAGCCCCGTTTACCGTCCGTTGTGCAAACAAACAAACAAACAAACGTTTCAGTTTTAGTATTATACTGGACCACCCGTTAATATTGAAAATTTCGGGCCAGTTAGGGTTGCATGTCATTGTGATGAAAAAAGTAGCATTTCCATACCTTCATAAATACATCCAAAGGCCTCAGAGCCTGGAGATGGTCTTGAAGTCTTCAGAAGCCCCAGAAGCCTTCACAATTCCCAGAAGCCTTCGCAATTCCCCCAAAGAAATCTTCGAAGCCTTTCGTCTCCTGGAAGGACCAAATCCAATTTCTTCCCCATAAAACACTGTCCTTTAGTATTGTGCGTGGAGCGTCAATAACATGGACTGGCAATCTGCCTGCCGAACATGTGACCTTAGGTGGCCATATTGAAAGGTCTCAGTCCATCTCATAGTACTGTACTTTAGCACTATTATTATTTTTATCTTTTATATTATTATTTTCATCCTATTACTATTAATATTATTTTTTAGTATTGTTATTATTATTATTGTTGCTGTTTTATTATTATTACTATTATCATTAGTATCATTATCATTATTATTACTTGACCCAATTCCACAGAGAAAAATTGCCTTACAAAACAGGTTGGCCTAAGCACTCCAGCCATTGGGGTCAAGGCCTAAGCATCTTCTCTTGGATCTAAGCAATGTCTAGCATAAATGATTCCTGTAAATTACAGGACTTTCTTTGCATACAGTCGTTAAACACTAACTAAACAGTAATGTACAATCACTAAACACTCACAGTTCCTCATTGGACATGTCGGTATAGTTCTCAGCTAGCACTCTGCTGACCCCGTTTGATTCTCCGGCCGGCCAGTGAAGAATTAGAGGAATTTATTTCTGGTGATAGAAATTCATTTTTCAGTATAATGTTGTTCGGATTCCACAATAAGCTGTAGGCCCCGTTGCTAGGTAACCAATTTGTTCTTAGCCACGTAAAATAAGTTTAATCCTTCCAGGCCAGCCCTAGGAGAGCTGTTAATCAGCTCAGTGGTCTGGTTAAACTAAGGTATACTTAACTTTTAACTAAACACTCTCACTCACTATACACTTACACTCACTAAACACTCACACTTACTATACACTCACACTCACTAAATGCACACACTTACTATACTCACACTCACTAAACACTTGCACTTACTATAAACTCAGCCTCAATAACACTAAACACTCACTGAATACTCAACATTCACTATACACTAAACACTCACTACACACTCATAAAATACTAAACACTCACTAAATATTCACTGTACCCCAAACACTCGGTAAACATTCACTAAACACTAACTTAATCCTAAACATTCATTAAACACTAAACACTCACTAAACTTTCACTAAGCACTCACTCTACACTAAACATTTACTAAGAACTCACTATACACTAAACACTCACTATATGCTAAACACTCACAAACCATAAACACTCGTTAAACACTAAATACTCACTAAACCCTAAATGCTCATTAAATCTGCAAAACTCATTAAAAACTAAACATTCACTAATCACTCATTAAACGCTCACCAAACACTTGCACACTAAACATTCCCTAGACATTAACATTCACTAAATCCTAAACACTCACTGAACACCTACACACTAAACATTCACTAAACACTAACATTTACATTCACTAATTACTCATTAAATGCTCTCTAAAACACTTATACAACTAGACATTAACATTCACTAAACCCTAAACACTCACTGAACACCTGCACACTAACAATTCACTAAATACTAACATTTACAAAACATTCAGTAAGCCATAAACACTCACTAAACATTTACTGAATACCTAAACACTAAACATTCACTGAACACCTACATGCTAAACATTCACTAAACACTAACATTTACAAAACATTGAGTAAGCCATAAACACTCGCTAAACATTTACTGAATACCTAAACCCTAAAAATTCACTAAACGTTCACTAAATCCTAAATACTTACTCGTTAAACATTCACTAAACACTTACTCATTAAACATTCACTAGATGCTTACTCATTAAACATTCAGGATAAAAAAATTCACAATCACACTAAGCCCCAGTTCAATTTGCATGGGCACCAGACCTTTTAAAGATGACGGCGAGGCTCTGCAGTGCCGCCCTGGTGGAAGACCACTGAACTATTTAGTGCTGGCACAGGCAGTCCCTGCTTATGTATATATACAGTGGAACCTAGGTTAACGAACAGTCCTGTTCATGAAAAAATTGGGCTACAAACTAGATGATTGGAAATTTTTCGTTCTGGTTTGCGAACTGTGCTTTAAGCCGCAAACATGCGAACATCTCTCAAAAGGGTCCTTTGAAAGCACCCCCATTCTTTTGGTGGAGGATGGAGCATCATCATAAGTATAGTGGTTGATGAATTGCAGAGACTTGTCCCAAGCTCAAATTAAATTAGTTCAGCTATAATAATTAGAGCATTCCCACCATAGTGTTACCATGTGCTAATCAAATCTAATTGATAAATTCCTCCATCGTGCGCAAGTAATTTCATGAGAGAGAAAGTCACTTGATATGAATGCTAACCTGGAATTCTCTTCCAGAATCCTGTTATCTGCCTCTTTGAGTGCTCTGCCCCTGCCCTTGTAAAACCATATAGCCTTAGACATTTAACTGCCATCTTGCCACGTGCAAGAGCCTTCTGATCCAGTGGTCCAGAGGCGCTGGACACAGTTTCCCCTTTTGCAAAGAGTTGTGCTAACTACCCAGAATCATTCAACCAGTTTCAACAGCAGAAATTCATTTGTGTGTCAAACTATTTCAGGGCTGTAGCCCTTTCAAATTCCGTTATTTGCTGCGCATTGTCTCACTTTTATTGCACATTGTATAAGCCTTGCTTCCTGCTCAGCCTGCCTTTCATAATGATTTCCTGATTGCTCAGTTTGTAAATAAATTCAGTTAACACTCATTGACTGGTTTTTTAAGAGGCGCCCTCCACTTCTCTGTTTACTTAGATGTGATATCAAGGTAAGTCAGTCTATTCATTACATTTATTGCTTATATTCTGAGCGCTATGTGTTGGCCCTTAAGGCAGTTGACAAAAAAAAATCCATTATCATTCTTCCAACTGGCCTCAGAATATAACTATATATATATATAATACACTATATATATATATATATATATATATATACATATATATATATATATATATATATATGTATATATATAAAAATATATATATATATATATATATATATATACATACATGATTACATATATACATATATATATATATATATATATATATATATATATATATATATATATATATATATATTCATATATATATATATATATATATATATTATATATATACATATATATATATATATATATGTAGGTATATATATATATATATATATATATATATATATATATATATATATATATATATATATATATATATATATATCACACCTACATATATATATATATATATATATATATATATATATATATATATGTATATATATATATATATATATATATATATATATATATGTATATATATATATATATATATATATATATATATATATATAAATTATATATATATACTGTCATAAAGTGTTCCAAGTACCTGGTTATTATACAAATAATCATAGAATTCAAAAACTTACCTCACTTCAGCCAGATACCTGAACTCTCATAACAATAAATTACGACTGAGTACTCTAAAAGGCAACAGTGATCCCTTAAAAAGCTTACTAATCATGTGAGAAATCAGACTAAGTTTATCAAAAACAAGTGTGAGGTATCAACATTTAAACAAAAAATGTACTAAAGTGAAAGGGCATCACTCCATCAAACAACTTGTAACTGTTTCCCTGGTCTTAATTCACTTCAGCAAAACTAAAGGAACAAAACATGTTTATCACAATGCCTTATGCAACAATTAATCCTATCACTGGCAATCAGTAAATGACAAACTTGGAAATCTTAAATATGATAATTTATTTTTAAATTCAAAATTTATCATCAGAATTCACAATCCAAAAAAAATTTACTGTTGTTTGAAAACAACACAACATTTTATTAATTCTTGAGTTAAATTACAATGGTTAATTTATCAAGTAATTGAATAAATCAAGCATTCACTTAAACATGACACAGCTGCCATGCGCTTTGGTGCAATAACTTGTTCGTATTTCTCAAAAAGGCACACGTGTCTTTACCAGAAAATCGTATGGGACAAAGCTTTTAACGAATTCTTAACACAATCAAAATAGACTGCAGCTGCCTAATTATGATTGGCATGTTTTTTAAAACAAGATGAAGAGCCAAAGATGATTTTCAGAACTGGCCGTCAACATGTTATCTTTCACGATGACACTTGAAGCAAAACAAAGCATTCGCAGAACACACACAGCTGGGAGACAAAATACGTGATTATATACTACATTATTATTGAAAACATGTTATTAATTGTAAATTGCATTGTTAAGTTATCTAAATCAATCATTCTTGTGAGATCTGACATTACACTGTATACAATACCTCAATAATTATTATTATTACACAGAACACACGATAACTAGAACAGTAAATGTATCAAAATCATGGAAAGATATACATTTTAAAGACTATATCATGAGATTTCTCCCCCCAGAAGTTAATTATCCCGAGTTTGAATCCAACGATTCACAACGGGATAAATAATCTGCAATTACATTGTTCTTTCCAAAAAAGTTCTCTATTTTTACACAGTAGGGTTACAAAATTAGTCAGGGGAGCTACTATGACTGAGAAATTCGGACAGAATTGGCAATGAAATCCAGTCATGCCCAAAAATTTTTGTAATTGTTTCCTGGTAGTAGGGATGCCTTCTACATTACCATCAACAGGAGCAAGAAGGCCTTTTCCAACTTCAGGTCCCAAATATTGAACAGTTGCCTTTCCAAACTCACTTTTTTGTAAGTTGATTGTTAGTCCTGCTTCCTGTAGCTTCTTGAACACTCCTTAAAATCTTCAGATATTCTTCCCATGTTGTAGAATAAATCACTATGCCATCAAGGTAAACACCTATTCCTTCTGTGGGCCCTAGCAATTGACCCATTGCTCGTTGGAATGTCGCAGGTGCATATATCAGACCAAATGGAAAAACAGTGTATTGTTACAGTTCAAAAGGAGTTTTAAAAGCTGACAGCAATTTAGCATTCTCATCTAAGGGAATTTGTTAATAACCTTTCAACAAGTCTATCTTGGAAATAAATTTTGCTTGCCCAATATTATCAAGTAACTGATCTATAAGAAGCAAGGGATAATTGTCAGCCACGCTGATGGAATTTAGTGTCCTATAATCAGTACACATCCTAAATGAGCCATCTGGTTTCTTTGCTAACACACATGGAGAGCTGTAATGACTTGAACTTCGTTTTGCTAATCCATGCTGCAACAGATACTCAAGTTCTTTCTTCAAAACATCTCTGTGAAAAGGGGATAAGTGATATGCTCTCTGTTTAAAAAGGTTTTCCATCTTCTCGTATCTGTATCGCATGCTTTGTCAGAATGGTACGCCAAGGTACATCTGCAAAAATTTAGCAGAAAGTCTAATCACCTCACTTAATTCACCGCTTTGCTCAGCACCCAGATGTTTTAGTTTATCCTCCAAACTTTCCAATATGGAAGAATTGTTCATCTTGTTTTCAGCTCCCAATTCGTAGCCATCCTCTTCCTCTGCAGAATAAGTTGTCTGTGTTACTGAAACTGTTTCAGTTTTAGTCTCTGAGAAGTAAGGTTTCAGAAGATTCACATGTATCTTCCTTTGTCTTTTCCTTCTTCCTGGTGTTTCAATCACATAGGTTCTGCCACTTAGCTTCTCTATTATCTTGTAATGACCTTGAAATTTTTTGGTAAGGGGAAACCTTTTCACTGGTAAGAACACTAGAACTTGCTGACCCACACTAAAACTTCTTAGCTTAGTCATAGCATCATTCTTTTCATTTTTTCTTGGCTTATTTTCAGATTTTCTAAAGAGAATTTTCTTCCCAATTCTCTGCAAGAATCTTCAATGGACCTCTCACTTCTCCACCAAAAATCATCTCACAAGGTGAACATCCCATACTTTCTTGATAAAGCATTCCTAACTTCAAACAACATTAGGGGTAAACCAGCATCCCATTCTCTTCTTGATTCATAGCAGTATTTTGTTTACATACTTTTCGATGTCTGGTGGAACCTTTCCAAGGCTCCTTGAGTCTGTGGATGATAAGCAGTTAACAACTGTTGTTTCACTCTTAACAAGTTCATCACATCCTGGAACAGTTTTGAAGTAAAGTTCGCTCCTCTGTCACTTTACACAATTTCTGGTATTCCAAACTTGGAGAAAAACTCCACCAACTTCTCAACAATTAGCAATTACCTTTGCACTTATACTTCTTACAGGAATTCGCCTCAGAATACCTTGTCACAGGACACATTAAGGTTAACAGATATTCATTTCCTTTCTTTGTTTTCGGAAGTAGCCCAACCACACCTATAATCACCTTGCTAAAGGGTTCTCCTCTTAACTTCTATGGGTTGTAGTTTCATTTGTTTTTCCAGCTATCTGGCATGCGTGACACTGCAAAACCTGCTAACATCCTTGTGAAGTCCAGGCCAGAAAAAATACTTCGTAATCTTCTCAACAGTCTTCCTGATTCCCATATGTCCAGACTCTTGCGCTACTGCTACCACATGCTTCCTCAGTGGATATGGAATCAGAATTTAATGTTATTCGCCCCACTCAGTATTTCCTGATATATCTGCAGGTCGATGCTTCCTCATTAGCAATGCTTCCTTTAGATAATAACATCTTCATTTTTAATGGTACTACTTTTAAACAAATAGAGGGGATGGCAATGGGCAGTCCTTTGGGACCGACCTTTGCCAACATCTTTATGAACTCCTTGGAGGAGCTAGCTATAGATGAATGTCCTTTTGAATTCCGTCCACTCTTTTATAAATGTTACTTTGATGATACATTTGCCCTTTTTAGATTTGACTATCATGCTGATGCATTTTTGAAACATTTAAATGCACAACACCAGAACATTATATTTACCATTGAGATTGAAACCCATAATTCTCTCCCCTTCCTGGACGTAAAGGTAACTAAGGATGAAATTGGCTTCCATACCGGTATTTATAGGAAGAACACTTTTACTGGCCTAGGCACGAATTTTTGTAGCTCATGTTTTTACAGTTGTAAAATGAATTCCTTGTCCACTCTCCTTCATAGAACCATTAACCTGACCTCAAGTTGTACATTTCATGCTGAGGTGATTATCCTCACTGATTATTT
>NC_089777.1:45314172-45344172 GCF_040412425.1 Macrobrachium rosenbergii | reverse complement strand
GAGAAAGTTATTCTTACATTTGATATCAAAAGATGGAAATTCAGTATTAAACTAACTTTTAAATGAAATTAAAGTTACTGTATTTTCATTTAAAAGTTAGCTTAATACATTACCCTTAAAAAAAGAAATAAATGGTTGACTTGAGAATATAGGAGTGTATGACTCTCTCCCCCATTCCACCGATCAATTTTTAGAAGTCTTCTCAACCTCGTTTTTAAAAACTTCTTTATTCTCTCACTTTCTCTTTGTTCTGAAATGCTCTGTGTTCTGAAATGCTCTATGTCTCTATGTTGTAGAATGGCACATTTACAGTTTGTAAACGGTACAGGTAAAATTAGATCAATTCAAAATTATCTACTGTACAGTTTAAGACATACAGAGAAACAGTGCTGTAATACATAGGTTGGCTAACTTCGAACAAGAGAGAGAGAGAGAGAGAGAGAGAGAGAGAGAGAACAAGAGAGAGAGAGAGAGAGAGATAACAGTTGTCCTTACTTAGAGAGTGAAATTTTTATGAATTATTACGGACACACACAGAGAGAGAGTGAGAGAGAGAATTACAAGAAAAATTTGACCACTGATTAGCAACACTTCTTCTTGTCATGTTAAATGACATGTCTGACAATTTTTTTGCCTTCCACCTTACAAAAGACGGGGAAGAATTTGTTTGTTCAAAATAATATCACATTGAATTTTGTAATTACAGTTTTATTATTATTATTATTATTATTATTATTATTATTATTATTATTATTATTATTATTATTATTATTTAATTTTATTAATCTTATTAATATCTGAAAATTATTACTTATTATTAGGTAAAAAGTTTATTTATCATACAAATAAACATACCTGTATACATGTACCATAAAAATTCATCTCACTAAAAGAGAGAGAGAAATTATTACTTTTAATAATATTTAATGTTATTTAATTTACACATAAAAGCTTGAAAACATATAAATTACATAAAAAATTAAACAAATACTTTTGCAGGGTTTCTCAGTGTTCGCAAATGTTCGCATGTCTGTGAAAAACTTGTGTATGACCATTAGTGAGGTTCCAATGAAAAATTGTGTGTCTGTGAATTTGTGCAACTCAAATTGCAAGTTTGGGGTATTACTATATATATATATATATATATATATATATATATATATATATATATATATATATATATATATATATATATATATATATACATATATACATGCATACATACTGGGGTTGACTGAGTTTTATATATATATATATATATATATATATATATATATATATATATATATATATATATATATATATATATATATATATATATATATATATATATATATATATACACATATATATAACACAGTCGACCCTTGGTATTTGCAGGATGTACAATGATCCCCACGAATAGCTAAAATCGGTGAGTACTTGGCAGCCCTTCTAAAAGCACTTATAAATGATATATATATTTATATATATATACACATATATATCACACAGTCGACACCTGGTATTTGCAGGGTTGTTGTGTACCACAATCCCCCACGAATAGCTAAAATCGGCGAGTACTTGGCAGCCCTTCTAAAAGCACTTATAAATGATATATATATTTATATATATTTACACATATATATCACACAGTCGACCCCTGGTATTTGCAGGGATGTGTACCACAATCCCCCACGAATAGCTAAAATCGGTGAGTACTTAGCAGAATTTATGAAAATAATAAATATTCTGAGCAACATGAGCATTGTGAAATGTGATATTCAACCGTAACTTGGAATAGAAAGATATAAACAAATTCCTATCAAGATGGTCTTGCCATTTAGACAATGCATTGACACCTAATTAAAGTATATATTTTAAGCTTATAGATAAATAAAGTAACAAACAGACTGTAAAAAGAGAGCAATTTGCAATACAAAAAAATTATCTGATGTGCATAACTTTCTGAAATGTTATCTGAGCCATTTAGAAAGATGATTACATCTGATAGTAAAAACAAAACTAACATCAATGTAAACAAGAGTTTAATTAGGAATATCTCTAATATAAAATTTAATGTACAGTATCGAATATATAAATCACAAATATATAGAAATATTTTAAAATTTGCTGCAGTGATATCTTTTAATGGAGTGAAGTCATTTAGGGTAGGATTCAGGTCTGGTGATTTATGTAATTTCAGAAATAATTCTCAGAGAGACAGCTGTAAACACTTGCAAGTTGTTGCATAAGTTTTGTACACTTTTGCATTGCAAGTTTGATAGTCTTTTTATTTGATATTTTTCAGTCTTACGTTTACCACTTCAACTGAATAAACTAACCTTCCTAGAGTTGCTCCTGCAATTGCCCTGTCCATGTTTGGGACTTGCCTTAAGTCATTGAGCAGTCTGCACGTCATTGTGGCTGCAACAGATGATGTCTTTTCCAGTATACACCCTGAACCTTTGCCTAGATCCTCCTTAGATGCATGGGGCCTGCACAGTCTTTGCCTTCAATAAACATCCGAATTGTCTTCATCCAGGGAACCTCTACAGGAGTAGCTTAGTTAGGTCTTCAGCCCAGAACTGCCTGAATTGCAGATTTCAGTGTAAGATTTTTGGTTACAATGTCTTGATTTCCTTGGAGTTGATTGCCCTAATGAGTATCTAGAATGACAGTTTGTCTTTGGCAGCCAACTCAGCAGTGTTGGACGAATATCTGGATTGGGCCCGAGTCTCATACAAGAGTAAATTTATCCAACTTCCACAGCAACAGTTTGAAGAACAATCCAAGAGGATCAAGGGAGTCACTATCCATTTTGAATTTTAATTTTATTACAATAGGCCGACAGTTTTTTATCCCATCTTAGTTGCATTTTCAAGGCTGGAAACTGTGAACATGGCCATCAGTAAAAAGTTAAAATAAAATAAGAATAAAATACTGTGAACAAAATTTAAAAAAAAAATTCACTCGATAAGGACAAGGCTGGGGACAGCCTACCCAAAAGGTAGCTAAAACAACAAACTATTAGCATTAAGTGTTAAATTTTTTTAAACTTTTTTAACACTTTTTGCTAATAGTTTGTTTTTAGTTAGCTTTTGGGTAGGTTGTCCCCAGCCTTGTCCTTACTGAGTGAATTTTTTAGTAATTTTGTTCAAAGTGTTTTTTTATTTTATTTTTTTTTTACTTTTTACTGATTGCCATGTTCACTGATTCCAGCTTGAAAATGCAGCTGAGAAGAAAAATGTCGGCCTATTGTAATAAAATTAAAATTCATCATGGATAAAGACTCTCCTTGGGTTGTTCAGACCCAATCCAGAAGTGTGTCCAACACTGCTGAGTTGGCTGCGAAAGACAAACTGTCATTCTAGATACTCATTAGGGTAATTAACTCCAATGAAATAAAGGAAAACAGAAAAGAAACAGCTTATCAAGATCATCAGCCATCAGGCAATAAACAATTGCATGTAAGGTGTTTGAGAGTTTAATGGTGGAGCTGTCAATTTTATAATTATGGATTTCAATTACAGTTTAATAATTGTATTTCTATACCTGCCCTGTTATAAAAAAATTCTTTATTTTCCATCAAAGTTTTACATATTTTTGCATGATTCTGATATTAGACTGCTCAGGACTTGACAAGCTGCTCCCAGCTCTGAAGCTGATGGTACAACTTCAGAATGTTTACAGCTTTTATTAGCATGGAGAGGTCAGGCCATCCACATTAACTACAGTAGATACAATGGAGTGAACTTGCCTAAGTTTTCAGCTCAAACTTCGTAGCTACAGTTCTGTCTCTACAGTTAATTAATATGAATTTTGCCTGAGTTCATGATGCCCAGGTGGAGATGAACGGTGGAGCAGACTTCACTGACTTTCTTGGGATATTATGAATATACAAGTGTGTCCCTGTATTGACTGAAGTAATTGTGAGGAGCTTCTCAGACAGAGATTGTCAAGGAGAACCCAGAGTTTTTGACTGCTGTACTTTGAGATGGCACCCACCTTCTTCTTTGTGTGCTGAAACTGGTATTATATCGATAGAGATATGCAGACAGGAATGATATCAATCCCTTTGGAGCCTGCAGAGTTAGACCCCTTCATCTAGAATTGGGACAGGAGAACTTTCTGGACTCAGTGTCTGTTGCCATAAAAGTTCCAGCCCCTCTAGCAAACAGTCTTAGATATGTTTCTAGTCAGTTGAATCATTTAGTTTTCTTAAGCCTCATCATCCAGGAATGCTGTCATTGTTGCAGTCATCGGTTGTATTAGTGCCACAACCATGATTTCTCTTTTGATATTTGTCCTTTCACTGCATACTCTACCTTGCCTTGGAAGGCCTATTGAATTAAGGTCTTTCCCCTCTTTCCTGTGGTGAGATGGTTTAATCTGCATGGTTCCTTTCCTTAGAAACTTAGGTGTTCATCACCTTGGGCAGTAATTCAGGAAGTTTCCTGTTTTTTGTTCACACAATTTTTCAGCTAGACAGACATCCAGTCATTCTCTTAGATAGCATCCAAGTATACATCCATTGGCATCTGGCATTGAGCTGTAGGGTAAGAGCAGCATGATTGTTTTTGATGACTTATCAACAACTTGTATTTGACAGTCAAGATGCTTTCTTAGTGTTGGAGAATGGAGCCTGGCTTAAAGGAGAGCAAAATGTACCCCTCCACAACAAGTGCCCTTCCCAAATATTAAAACCTTCCCTCTTGGCAGAGATGGGTGATGGTCAGCACAGGAGGGCACCAGGTGCCCTTCCAAGATCTTGTCCTCCCCTCTTCACGGGGATGGTTGATAGTCAGGACAGGTGGTTTCCCAACCTTCAAGAAGTCTCCTGATTGGTTGGGGCAGTTAAAATAATACTTGCCTTTCAGGCACATCTTGCAGCAAAGATGGTCTGATGTACTGCAACATTTTAACAAAGGCACCCAGATAGGACATATATGGTTGTGGCTGGTCACTACAAGAATGCATGGAGATCAAGAGCTTTTGAACATATAGGTCTGTGGAACTCAGCAGTTGGTTGAAAAGAGTGACTTCTTCAAAGGTCAAATGCTTGTTTGTCAAGCTCCTTGAGCATGGCCATACCTCTTTTCATGTCACTGCTGCAATACTTTGTTCTACAGCAAACAAGGTCAGATGTTCTTCTAGGTGGTGAAATCATTTCTTAGGAAATTTCCTTAAGAAAATGTTCTGTGTCAACCTCAGAATTTGCTAACTTATCAGTGCCCAGGTAGACTTCATTTTCTTAACTGTTAGTGACCCAAGTGGCTTATGAAGCATAGTCTTTCACTTCCACTGTCACCAGACTTGTAAGCTATATGTTTCCAGGTGGTTATACATGGCCCATGCAAGTCTTACGAATGAGGTCCCATCAATTTAATCTGCATGAAATAAAGGGACTTACAAATATACCTGCACTTGACTGCAAAGTTATTATTATACCTCTTGTGGTCTGCAACTCTCAAGGGGTTAAAGGTACAATTGACCCCCATCAACAGGCTGCCCCTAGAAATAGTGCAGCAGATTGCTGTAAAAATCGTTCAGATAGTGAAACAAGCATGAAATTTGGCACAAACATTCCTAAGACTACGCTCTCTAGAAAAGGGCGCTGGCACCTGAAAATCCAAGATGGCGGCTATTTTTCAAAATGGCCGCCATCTATGTTGAGATTCACTGGTTTGGGAGCATCTATTGATGGAATATGCCAGTTTTTTTTTTTTTTAAACCTCGACTTTTTAGGTTATAAAATGTTCCATACCACACATTTTATTGAAAACCCTTACTAAATGAATTGTAAAACCAAGATGGCGTACAAAAATGGTTGCCATAAAAGTTTTTTTTCTATCCACAGCACTAGCAGACATAGAGACCAACTGTTTTTATTTAATGGTATATTCATGTGATCAGACAGTTTAACTAATATGCTATTTTCAACTGAAATAGTAATGGTATGGTCACATACAACATTGTGTCTAAGACTGTAACCATAAAAAGAAAAGAAGAGAAATACGGACTAAACGCAACCAATCTATGTATAGGTCTCTCAACCTACACCTTTGAAAAATTCGAGGATAAGAAGGTAGGCATAGCATGACACGTTGGATGCCTGCCAGATTATCTACTGAAGAGAGGGCAATATTTATCTAGACTTCACATTTGCAAGTGCACAGAGCTGTGCAGGGAAGACCCAGCTTGTAGCACTTGCACCTTTCCCGACAGCCTGCTTTGCATCCACATTTGGTAAGCTGTTGGCAACTCTGGCTAAGGGCGAGTTGGTTGTCCAGAGGACTTGCCATGCTTCACCAGACTTTTGCCATCCCCACTCAGCAGGGTTCTCTGGCTGTGGCTGACACTGGGTGGCCTGCCCCCACACACAACCAGCCTGGTACGCAGCACGCTTGGTGTGTTGGAGGAGAGCTCTGGTTGGTGGAATGGCCTCATATGCCCTTTGTTTTCTGGCAAACATATCAAGTCTAGCCTCATCCACAGTGCCAGCAGTGCTGGATCTTTCATACATAAGTATGACAAACCTCTCCAGGACCTTCAGGTCACTCTCTTCCACTCTGAGAGGGTAGTGACTCAGTTTGGAGAACACAGTGGAGGCCTCTGGAAAGATGTTCCATGTCTGCCAGGCGGTCTTCTTGCCCTTGTCGGGAAGGCTGACACTGTATCACAGCCTGTGAACGCATGGAAGAAGAGCATGCCATTCACCTTCTCCTGGCCCAGAGAGTTGCACAGGTCATGCACAGCAATCCAGCGCAGGCTCTGGCCTTGGCCAAATGCCACCCATAGCTTCTCTAGCCCTAGATTGTGGAGAGTGGAGAAAGCACTGACTGCAACGACAAGAACATCTGTGTCATTTGCTTTAACCGTGATGGTCTTGGCTCCATGTTCTGTGGCATATTTGGCATGGAGAAAGATGCGGGTGTCAGCTTCCTCATGAGAGCACTTTTCCAGTCCCTGAAGACTAGCTCTCATGAGTGCTGAGGACAGCAGACCCTTTCGTGGCAATGACAACATTTGTGGCAGACATCTGGGCAACTTTGTCTGCCAGGAACTGGAACAACTCTGTCTTGTTGGCATCGTGTCTTAGGAAATTGCGCCAGTTGGATGGAATTGTGTTCTTGTCTGTCACCTTGCGCCTTCCTCCTTGACCACGTTGGAGCCTGGTCTCAGCTTTGAGGCTGATGTATTGTATACATCAAATACAAGATGTGATGATGTGTACTTGCTGCTATAGGATTGTATCACAGGCAAGAAGTCGCAAAGTGCATAGCCCTCAAAGGTCTTTCCTTTCTTTTTGCAGGCATGGACCAAAGCTGATCCATCTACAATGAGGACATCAGTCTTTTGGTTCTTTGTCTTCTAGTGTAACATGACTCTCCAGGACCGAGGTCAGCTGAGACTTCTGACATGTGTACAGCCTACCACCCTCACTAAGGGAAGCTGGGAATGTTTGATTCTCGTGCTGGAAGAATTCCTGCAGATCACATTCACGGCTCTGACAGGATATAAATAGCTTTGAGAAAAGCTGGCAATCCTCCTTCAGAAGTTTCTGCTTTGACTGTTCTACAGGAGCAGCTTCTTGCCTGAAGAAGTCAGTTCTGTTCTTCTTTATCGGCTCATAGAAGGAGACTGCATTGTTTGCCAAAGAGTCTGAAAACTTGAAATTTAGTGCGGCCTCTGTCAAGGTGTGTCTGTAGAAGTTCTGCTGAGCTCAGTGGGCAATGTCTTTGTTGTCATGGAATACAGATCCTGGCTCTCTTCCAAAAGGGTTTTTGAAGTGTTCCAATGACAGCTTGCTGACTCTCTCCAAGAATGTCTTCAGTGCATGAGGTCCCTTGTTCATGGTGTGTTGTCTGCTCATTAGACTCTTACTTTGAACCTCTGTTTAAGAGATGCAGACACCATACGGATGATCTTGGGCCAGCCACCATCCATCTTCTGAGTGCTGATAGACTCAGTCAGCCCAATGGACTGGGAATGGTGCCATCAGCCTTTATAAAGGCATTGGTCTGCTCATGAGCTTGGTCAAGAGCCATTGAACTGAGAACTGTGCAATGGCCTGGTCTTGTGCACAAAAAGTTGCCAGCCTTGAACTCCTGTCAGCCCCATGTGTGAACCATCCCTACAAACTGTCCCTGAGGTGAATAGGCAGCCAACTCAGAAAGTGTGCCATTATTGTTGGAAAAGATGATCAGGGTATCAGACTTTCATGAGAATGCCTGCTGCTTTAGATGACAAAATTGCCTCACTGAAGGATCAGATGATTCAGCAAGGAATCACACAGTTCCATAGACAACACCATGTGCCAGATTTGGAACTGGACTGGAATGTCTTCAGAAGTTTGTCTTTGAGTCTCGTGGAATTTACACTTGGTGACTCTACACCTAATTGTTCCAGACGTTGTTGGTAGAGGTGGCAAATATCTGCCAGCCGAAATGTGACTGGATCATCTGAACAAAGGTTGTTTTCAACAATGTATGTCATCAGTTCTGACAGAACTAGTGGATACACATCTGATTCTGACTCAGTGCTACCTTGGTCTTTCTCAAGGCCCTCAGGTAGGACCTTTTCTGTTGTAGAGGGCACAAAGACAGGCATGGTGATACTTAAACTCCTGTGCAATGACATCCCCACCAGTCAACTTAGCAAGGAGCTTGCCATCACTAAGTATCTCTGCACATTCACGCAATTTCAAGTCAAGGCCCTTAGTACTAGCCTGTCTGAGATCAGATGCAGGTGCCACTTTCTCACAGAAAATGCAAACTTCATTGTCATGACTGGTTCTGGCGCAGTTTTGCACGACTAGTCTCAGTGTTGCTGGTCTGGTCATTGGATTGTCGCTTTCTTGCACGGTCCAGTTTAGTGTTGTTAAACAACAAGCGACAGTTCACATGGTATTTTGCTGCATTTTTCCTGAGAGTGGCCTCTATGCCATCACCTTCATCCAGCCTTGCTGGATCCATTATCAGTGGCATTTCATTAATTTCACTGAACATGGGAATGTTCTTGCCAGCATTGTGTACCCATCATGGTCTAGGACATGATGACTTGGAGGTGATGTCAAGTGCTCACCTCTTTTGTCCTTCTGACAAAGACAACACAAAACTCCAGTTTGTTTTTCTACTGCTCAATATTGGATTGGCATCACATTCTGCCATGATTTCACTTTTGATTAAGGCCGAGGGGTTATCCTTTACCACCTTAAACAAAGCACACATTCCTGTATGGGATTCAACTAGGTTCGGTCTCCTCACACCTAGCCCGATCATTCATCCAGTGCCATTTAAGTCCCGTGTGATCTGTACACCATCCGGTAAGTACATGAACCATCATGTACAGCCCCCATACCCTTTGGCTCGGCTCTCCCCGCTGGCACATCCTGTCTATTCAGGTGCGGCTATCTAACTATAGCTGGTCTGGGGCTGTTAGAAAGCATTTGGGACACTAAACTAAACTATACTACAACTACTAGTCTAAGACTACAGGATTAGTAAAGCTGGATTAGCTGGCACTGAACCCCATGCTGAGTTACACAGCAGTGATGTCACCAGTGTGCCCTGGTTGTGTGCAGACATACACTCTTTTACATTTATTAATTTTCCTTCAAAATTGATGAGTTATTCGAAAGAGATGGCCTCATTAGATCTAAAACCACAGAAACCAAGATCCATGCTTAAAACGATAATTGTTGAACGGGCATTATTTCTCATTATAATTATTGTTTCTACCTTTTCTTGGCAGCCATATAGCCCCATATTTAAAGGTAAACTGTACTGGGAAGCTACAGAAACATAATATTCACAAGAAATAGTATGGAAGAGCTTTTACCATATTGCTAGAAGCAAATACATGCCATTCTAGTGAAAAATTAGCCAAAATCTGTCGATACTGGCCGCCATCTTGAATTTGGCCGCCATATTAAATTTTTTGCGTGGCCAGCGCCCTTTTCTGATAGAGGAACTTTAAAGAGCACTTGTGCAAAAATTTCATGCTTGTTTCACTATCTGAACGATTCTTATGAAATATGCAATTATCTGCTGCACTAAAACTCAACAAGCTATTTGCCACTTTATTCTCTGTAAACTTCTCAAACCTCAGGAGAGGACAGCAGTCATTAGCAACTATTAGTATCACTCTGTTTAACATCCCTTCACTTTCTTTCCCATCCAACTCATAGAGACATCCAGATGTTCTCACCCTCTGACAACCAGTGGTGGTGGTGGTGGTGGTGGAAGAGGGATTTGGTGTTGGCACCCAGGAGATGCAGCATATGTTTGACTGAGGTTTGGACTTTTGAATGTTTTAAGTGCATTAGTATGAATGACCTATTGCAGCCTTAGATAAGCAGACCTTGTGCCCTTCGTTTGGTTGCACTCTTTTGTTTCTTATTAATAAGCCTTCATGTTAGTAAATGCCACAATTTAGTAACCTCTATACATGGTGAGTGCATCCCCCTATATACCTAGTTGCTGCATCTCTGGGATCTACAAGTTCAGACCTTATTTTACAACATGCTCAGGGCTTTGACAGTTATGACTCTATGTCCTTCTGATTATTGGGTTGATTACTAATCTCAACCCCATCAGCTCTCAATGGGTCTATTATTCCACACAGTTAATTTGATTTTTCTTTAACTTGTGCCTTCCTCCTTCATTGTTCAAGTAGTTGTAAATAAAGAGTTTGCCCAACAAGCAAAAGTAATTATTTTTAGTTATTTTATGTATACAAACCCAATATTTGTACGATATAGCACCTCCCAACCCACCGTCTTCTCATAGCCAAATCTAGACTACACAAGAATTGAGAATTCTTGTCTATAGAGAACCAGAAGTCTGAGGGTGCACGTGTGCCTTCCTGCCAACCAGTCACCTAATTTGTTATTCAGGAAAGGAGTGTCTAGGATATTTGATGACACAAATGGGCAATGATAAATGATGGGTATGTAAACAAAAAGTTAATTTTTATTTTTAATTTCAAATTACTATTTTCCATTTTCCTTTCGAAAAACATTGAGGGTATTACATTAGCGAGGTTAACTTGATTGACAGCTAAACCCAAACTGAGAGAAGAAGGTGTGCCAACTTTCATCAGTTTAAAAACAGTAAACTTTTTACCATATTAACAGGACATACATGGACCGGGCATTTAAATACCTAGTCTGTGGATATCTTGGCTCCTAGTATTGCTATGACTACCATGAAACAGGCAAAGAGGGTTTCTTGCTAGGCTCAAGAAGACACCATAAGAAACCACATGAGAGATGCCCACCATACCAACATCACAAGTAATGCAATAGTAGGGAATAGAAAAGTAATTGGAAAGGCCCCTGACTCAAGATGCCTGCAGCTGCTAGAGGCACTCTTATACAGCAGGGGAAGCTCGTATTGAATACCACTCAAGTGTTCCTCCTGCCTACCATCATTAAGCAGCCTATTGTTCACATAATTGATAAACCTGTGACAGACACCACAAGAAGCAACATTCCCGACCCAGAAACACAGGATAATGTCCAGGATTCTGCAAGCTGCATGGTGACTAATCAGAATATTTGCTGTGTAATACCAGATAATGATGTCACACACCAGCCCCGCCACGCAGCAATGCTGCAGCAGTGAGACCATCAGTCATTAGATTTTGGCCTACGAGGAAATCCTGCTACCCAATCAACACCGTGCATTTCCTCTTTAGCCAGTCAGTGGTCAACATACATTCAACCCCCTGCTGAACATTTAGGACTCGCCATGAATGACAGTCTACTCCTGTCTTTCAGCATGATCATGCCCAGCAGAGCCTGAGTGAAACTTGGCCTATATCTGCACTGATGAAGATTTTCTCATGGAGAAGGACAATTCCAGGAGAGGAGGAACTCTAGATTTCAGTTACCAATGCCATTACTCTGTAACTGATAGTGTGTATTCGTCCAAAATAAAATTATCCAAGGTTGCAATGATTTTCTGCCCCTAGAATGACAAACTTCGGCGAGTAACTGGCAGAATGCAGTAACCCTGAAATTAAAACTGTATAAATTGAATGCAGCAGATGCAGCTATAACTTTCAATAATGCACCCTTTAAAGAGGGTGTTCTACCTACATATTATTATTATTATTATTATTATTATTATTATTATTATTATTATTATTATTATTATTATTATGGAATTTCCAGATAAATTTACAGTTCTAGAAATCGCATCTGAGGAAAAGCAGATAATAAGAACTTATTCGACATCTAGAATGCACTACAGTAGTTAGCACTCTAATGACAGAATAAGTAGGAAATCAAATGGAAAAGAAGTTCAGTACTTGGGTAGGGGGCAGCAAGGCAGACACCTTGAATATTGGATGAGGCCTGGTGAACAATAAAGGATAGATAAAAGCAAGAGGTAAATGTAGACAAATTTGAGTAAGTAGAAGGTGCTAAGTACTTAAGTCTAGATTGTGAAGTTAAACAACCAAGAAGAGATAGAAGAGGATACTTGGACAAACAGGTGATGATGTTAACAAAGCCATGTATATATTGAGGGAGTGGCATTGGTGTCAGAGTAGCCAACAGGCTAAGTAGTGAAATATGCATGGGTGAACAGCAAAATAGGAAAATACCTACCAAAAAGAAGGATGAGTCAATAACAACATTAGAAGAAGAAATGCAGTGTTGGTTGAAGCATTTTATGAGGTCATGAATAAGAGATATGAGAGAGAGCATTTTATAAATGTACCAGAAGCTGATGAAGACCTGGATGTACTTATGACTAAATTTACAATTTCTGAGATGGAATCAATAATAAAAACACTTAGGTGGAAAACACAGGGTTAAGGTGGAATCACTGCAGAGATGATTTTGGCCGAAACTGAAATAACAGGCTTTTTCGGGGGAAAAATCTTTTAGGTAGCCAATGTAAGTCCTCAGTGGAGTTACTCTTAGGACCCCCCAAGGCTCCATAAGAAAGACCAATCAGTATAAAAAAAATTCCCCCTTAGTCTTGGCTAGAATAGTGCCTTTGATTGGTGCTGTGTTCTAAGTTATTATTGACCATCTAGATAATACTCATGAGATGTATGGCTAAGCAATTGAAACTTTCCCAACAAATCAACATTGAAATATCACCCATATTATATTGTATGGCACTATACCTCAACTTATCATAAATTATTTTAATGATTTGAGTGTTATGGTTCCTGTTATTACACTGGTATCTGATATACTGAAACTATTAGTGTAATCTCAATAACCAGTTCTTGAAAGTATTTGCCAAGTCCTGCTGAGGAGTAGCCAAATTTTATTTCTTATTAAAATATATGTGACATCACTATCAGAAGGCATAAGACATAATAAGAGTAGATCTGCCCAAAGACATATTTCCCCTACAACTCACAAAAACCCTGATATTAAAGATACAAGCAGTCCCCGGTTTACGACGGGTTCGGCTTACGACGTTCTGAGGTTACAACGCTTTTCAAATATATTCATCAGAAATTATTTCCCGGTTTACGACACATATTCCGGGGTTACGACGCATCATACGCCGATCTGACGGAAGAACTATGGCTCCAAAACGGCAAAATAATAAAAATTTGGAGGTTTTATTGATGAAAAACTCAATAAAAATTAGTTTACATCGTTTTCAATACACCCAAAGCATTAAAAGTAAGATTTTCTTAGGATTTTTTATGATTTTCAACGATTTATTGGTTTACGACGATTTTCGGTTTACTACGCAGCGTAAAAACGGAAACCCCGTCGTAAACCGGGGACTGCCTGTAATTGGAAAAATTTCTGTTGTACATAATTCATTTAAAATGTTTCTAAATTAATAAAAAAAAAAAAAAACTAAGCCATAAATGAAACACACGAGAGAAACTGCAGGTTAGGCAAAATTTAACTTTTTACTCTGTAAACTATTTACTCTGTAAACTAAAATTATCTAAGTGAAATAGAAAATGGACTACTGTAATGATTTTCAGTTATAAAACTCGTAATTAATGAGATTTCAAATTTGTCAAAGTTGACAAAAAAAGAAGGCATGACATAACCAAGTAGCCTAATCCAAAATCCCCACCTTGATGGATGCACCAGCTAGCAGAGTTAACAGTTATGCCTAACCAAAAAAAAAAAAAAAAAAAAAAAAAACGAGGAAACATTCTACAGGGGCTTAAACTAGCAACTTACCTTTGCTCACAACTTTTTTTCAATGTGACATTACAAATTTGAAAATATTCCTGATCACAGTTGGTGCATGTGAGTGATTCATTCACAAGACCTGAGAGTAAGAGGATCTTAGCCAGTGTGTGCCCTGTGCCACAATTGTGTGAGAAGGGTGAAGGAAAAACAGTAGGCAAGGGACAGAACCCTCTTGCCTTGAGTCCTTTTATGCTCTAACACTGTATCAATCAAAGGCACTATTCTGGCTAAGACCAACCATGAGAGAATTTTTAATATGGTTCATCTGTCTTTTGAAGCCATAGGGGGACCATAAGATTAACTCCTTGGAGGATGAACAGCAGCTACACTAAAAAAAACTCATGAACTAATTATTACTGTTTTGTAGAATATGGAATGAGAAAGCAAACCCCAATTATTGGGAATTGGAAGTCATACCAAAAGTACCAAAGAAAGGTGACTTGCATGAGTGTGGTAATTGTAGAGGCACTACACATACGTCAGTTGTAATGAAAATGTTCAGTATCTTATTGTTAATAGGCTAGAAAAGGACGTTGATAAAAAGTTCAGAAATGACTTGCTCAGATCAAATGTTTGTGTCAGGACATACAGTATTTTGCAGCAGAGTCTGGACTTTTAAAAGGTTTTATGATGATTTTTGTTGCTTAAGAGAGGATATTTGACAACATACAAGATCAATATTGTGGAAGAATATGCAGATGATGCTGTTTTAATCAACAAAACACCACAAGATTTACATAGATTGCTTAACAGATTGCATTATACATATAGAGAGAGGTGGGACTCAAAATTAAAGAAAATTAAAGAAAAAACAAGTAATAAGGATTGAGATGAAATAGCATTAGGTAAGGAAAGGATTAGTGAGGTTGAATCTTTTGCAGATTTAGGAACAGTGATATACAGTACATGTTTTCTTGAATCGGAATTTAGTGAAAAGCAGAAAAAAATTCAAGTCAGACAATGGGCAGGCTGAATAAGATTTGAAAATCAAATAGACTGAAATTGCATACAAAAGCAAGGTTACATATAATGCTAGTATGATCTGTGTTGCTATATGGGTATAATAATGAAACTATTTGTAAAGATTTTATTTGAAAATGTACATTAAAGAAGAATATTAGGAGTCAGATATCTGGATAGACAAAGTGAGAAATGATATCATAAGGAATTTACAGAAATGCCATATGAAAATGAGGTAATGATGAATGGGAAATGGAGATGGCTTGGACATGTCCACTGAAAGAATAGTGCATGATAGTATCAGCTGGGCTTCTGTGGGCACCAGAAGAGTTACAAGCCCAGACGTACTTTGATGAGACCTATGAGAAGGGAGGCTGATGATGGGCGGGGATTTTTGAAATACAAAGTATACAGGAAAGACACAAGTGGCAGAATTTTTGGATCTTACGATGATGATGGTGTAAAACAAATGCAAGGATAAATAATAAACAGGTTTGAATAAGAGTAAAACTTTAATTATAAGTGTCTCCCATGCTGTAGGAGAAAAATTAACCTTACAATTTATTACAAGGGTATGAAGATCAGCCAGCTCCTTGTCAAGAATCAGCCAGCCCCAGAGATGTCGTTGAAGAAAAGTAGTGTCGTCTACGAGTATACATGCCCGGTAGAAGGATGCTACCACTTATATTGGGATGATTACTATCAGACCCTCAAAGTCTCACGCCAACTTCAAGAGGGAGACCATTTTAAACTGTATGAACAAAATTGTACTAAAAGACCTGAAAGAGAAGAGTTAATGAAAAATGTAGAAGTTATAAACCAAGCGCCAGATTTCCTACACATATTGGGAAAAAGCCGAACATCAACATTGCAAGAGACTGAATTTTTTCCTACTATCAGAATATAAACAAGATATTACCCAGAACCTAAATTGGCAGCAAATTCCAAGAGAGAGGAAGAGGAAGAGAGGGAGAAACGGGGGTTAATACCAGATGTCATCTTACCAGAGCAGGCTGTCACACCAGTGGAGGATACAAAGTCAGCCCCCTCCCCTCCCAAACTGACTAGGCTAATAAGATCGCAACACCTCCGGGACCAAATGCAAGAGCATCAACAGCAACGAATCAGAATTCAACACACCAGTCTGCCCACTTAATGTAACCCACACCTGTCTTTTATCAATACCTGTGTACCTTGTACTGTACTATACTGTACTTTAATTCATTTACTTTTTTAATCTCAGTAGATGGTTGCAAGAGTGCAAGTTGAAACATCAAAGGAAATAAAACTATCACAACAGAACATCTCTATATGACCTTATGGAACCTAATATGCCAGCTGCAGACTGGTGAAAAGGTTGTAACACATAGAAAAGGCTCTATGCAAATTAAATGCCACTGAAACAGCTTTCATATTCAGCACTGCTGCACATGGAAGATAGCTCCTCATTATTATTATTTTTTAACAGAGTTAACTTGATTTTGTTTTCTATGGTATTAGGAATTCTTCAGTCTTGATGTTTTGTGTTATGATTGTGTGGTTTCAAAAAATAATACTATAAAATTAGGTTTCGTATTCACAAAGCAAAAATACCTCCTTAGAAACCTGAATGCCTTTCAGAAAAGGCAAAAGTATCAACATTTCATGTTTTAGCTTACTGAAAATTATTTTTTTTTTCAGGCTCCTGACAGTACAGAACCAAAAGGAAATGAGAACACTGTCAATGAGTACAACTCATATGTCATTACAATTGATGGTATATCCACAGTATTCTCCAATCCTGTACGTATAGAAGAAGGAAGTGGAATTGGAGAGGCCGAGGATCAACAGACCGAATCTGTGCAAGTTATTGCAGGCAGTTTACTAGCATCTGAGTCTAAGGAGGTTATTGCAGGCAGTTTACTAGCATCTGAGTCTAAGGCTTCAAATGCAGAGGAAACTTACACTATAGATGTTGATGACAAGGTTGCATCCACCTCTGATCAAGACTATCAGTTGTCAACAGGTAAAGTTGATCATTCTCATCATCTATATGATCTTTCTTCAAGTGGAAAACTCACTCAAAGTCCAAGTCCTTATATTTGTCAGAGGGACAATCAAGCAACAGGAGAAGCATCTACAGAATATTTGCATTGTTCATCTTTGCATCAGGTTTCGCAGAGAGTGTTAGTTGACCAAAAGCCACAAATAGAAACTATAGTGAATGATTACCAAGGGCATGTTGGTGTTTCTTCTAAACTTTCCAAGCCAGAATGATTATTTAATGAATACTTACGTAGTTTTTTACTTACATAAATTTGATATAGACCATGGCTGTGAAATATTGTTGTTTCTCTTGAAAGTACTGGGTTTTATTTATATTGTTCAAATTTCTGAGTGTTATAACATTACTACAAACCATACTCTACAGAAGCCTACAAGCCCAGATTCTGGTTTCTGTTACACTGTAAGTTTCAGTACAGGTTGGCCTTGCCATATGAAGGTAATTTGTTACCATGAAAGTACTGTATTCTCTAAACGGACTTAAATGAATTGAAGTAGTAAAGACAGTTAGTTGAAACAGAAAAGGCTCTTAATGTCCCTGGGTGCTTCAAAACTTCTGAAGTCCCACAATTTTGCTAGCCTTTAAAACTAATAAAAGCAAGGGTTCTAAAAGGGAACTAAATTAATCTTAGCAGTTTTAGTGGAATTTACCATAACAGAAAAGATAGCTAATGTTCTGGAAGTGATGAGGCAGGTGGCTGCTACAAAGTGTTATGGGTGGAGTGAAGGAGAGGTGGAATGATACTAGGATAAGCAGGAATTATAGGAGGTGGGGGAGGCAGTAGTGGTTGGTGATGTTGGATTCAGTGATGTGAATAAAAATGAAGATTTTGAAACCGTTCCACTAATAATTTTGTGCTCTTTCCCTCTGCTGCTATTACTTGGTAGGAAGTTGTTAGCTGATGCTTAAAAAATGGAAGGCTAAGAGGGGTTGACAGTTTATCATTGACCTAGCCTGCAAAACCAGTATCTTAAACAGACCCTTTTCAGGGTTCAGATAGTAGCTTTGGCTCATTGATTTATCTGGGAAGATGACTTCTTGTATCATTGAATTGATCCATGTTGGAAGATGACTTCTTGTGTCAATAAATCTCAAGAATGCATATTTTCACATCCGGGTTCATCTGATGTCCAGGAGATATATTTGTTTCGTATGGAGGGGCAAAATTTTTCTTTTCAGGTTTCTCTGCTTCAGGCTAACCACTGTCTGTCAGGTTACCACCAGGATGTTTGTACCATTAACAGCCTGGATGCAGGAGAATGGCATTCAACTCATTTACTTGGATGACTGGCTAGAAATGGTTGCTTCTGCAACAGGCCTTCAGCTTTATCTCCAGAGAATGCTTCAGTTATACCAAGATCTAGGCTTGCAAGTCAGTTATATTTGGAGTTGACTACAAAGACAGCATACTTGGAAATGGGTGTGGAAACTATGGGCATTTTGATTTTTCCAGCAGATGGGATAGAGAGCGCTTGCTTCTTTGCATTTTTCTTTGGAGACAAGGCCCCTCTACCAGGACATGGCAATGTCCGACAGAACATGTTACCTTCTTGGGTAAGTAAGTCCCTCCCAGTCAGTCCCGATTTCTCTCACAATTTAGAACCCAGCAGGACATAAACAGCATCAAGTCAACATTATATTTTTCCAGGTCCAAATCCCAAAGATATTCTTCCCTCAGAATGTTCTCTATATCCAGAATTTTGCAAGACATTATGGCAGCTGTCGGGAGCCATGTTAGTAGACTTGTTTATGATCAGCCTCAACAACAAGATTCCTACTTATTGCTCAACATAGCGGATCCAGAAGTCTGGAGGCTAGATGCTATCATGCATGCATGGAAAAGTCTGGAGGATTGTCTTTCCCACGTTCAGATTGATCAGGCAGTCCAAAATGAGGTTCCAAGTTCACGTATCCTTTCAGTTATAAATATTGCTCCCTTCTAGCCACAGTAGGAACGGTCTCCAGATTTCATTACCTTTCTAGTAGATGTCCCCAGGAATCTCCCCAAAAGGGGAAAACTTCTGTGCTAACTCCACTTTCTCAGATTTCAAAGGAACCTGAACATTGTAAGCTTTCATGTGCAGAGGTTATCCTTAGAAATTTCATAGATAAAGCTTCCTAGCAGAAGCACCTGAAGCTATCAAAGCCTTGTGGAGTCCCAACCCTATCAGTCCAAGTGGAACTTATTCTATAGCTGATGTGGTGAGAAGGATCATTGATCCAGTCAACTGTAGCAGATTTCTGGAAGTTTTTTGGACCTTAGAAAATGTCTGTCTCTGACATTAAATGGCTTGTAGGTCTACTCTGTCCCAGTTCCTTGATTTCCGGGGACTTGATGTAGGATCCCCAGTTTAACTGAAGAGTTTATTTCACTGAAGATGATCCGTTTCGGTGTTTACATCTTTTGTGATGGGTCTGTAAACTCCACACACTATCCAGCAAAGTGGCAGTTAACACATACAAGAAATTTATTTTCTGTATGACTGCTGTGTGGAGCTTACTTTGTAGTGAAAACCAAAATTCAGGTAGTCAAGACTTCTTTGCCACTCCAGGGGTCTTCTTCCAGGCTAAGGAAGAAAAGCAACTCCTCTATTGTACAATCAGAGCTATTCATTCTTATCTTTGCAGAACAGAAGACTCAATGTTGTTTTCCACAAGCCAAAATAAGGAGTAAGTAGTGAATAATTACTTTTGCTCAGATGATCATTTTAAGAGTCTCAATGTGTTTCAAATGTCAGAGCTGCTCAGGTTAAAATTCTGTAAGATCAGCGCTCTTTCCACATCTTTTGTTTTTAAGATAAGTGTAGATGTCTGCTTCTTTTATTGGCTAGCACTTCATGGTGCAAAACTGTTTTTGCAAGTTTTAATGTTAGCGATGTAGCTCACAGGAATTTGGATTCTTCATCTTGAGGACTGGTAGCTGTGCCAGTATAAGTGTTATCTACATGACTCGGTAATTTGGGTTCTAGAGATTCTTCATCTGCCTTTTCACTCTCCTTTTATCATGGTATTCTGAAACATCCAGATGGCCATATAATTACCTCGATAGTTTTTTATTGAGAGTGACTCTACCTGATGCATGACTATAATAGCTCAAGAAAAACTTGAGCTATGGATTGTTTCGCTTATCTCTATTCCAGAAGTTCTCTTCAGGATATTACAGACCCCAGTCACCTGTGCCAGGGTCTCAACTGCTAAGTAACCCCTCATAAACTGATGTTTGAACTGTATTATAAATAATGAGTTTCTCAAACGAACCAGTTACCTGTGATTGAAGTTCCAACCTCACAAACCCACAGTTCTCTCACAGCTGAGTCAGCCTACACAACTAGTAAGATGGCTAGACATTAGGAGCCTGAGGAATCATATGTGCTAAGCTACTAACTGCAAAAAATCTTCTATGGATGTGTCTGGGATTCCATGTAACACATCAAATCAGATAGTTATAAGTTATGAGTTTGTACGGAAAAAAATTCTTAAAAGCCATATTTTTCAATTTTCTCATCACCTGCCTCCATTGTTCTTTTCTTCAGATTATTAGACAAACCAACTGCTTTCTCCATAAGAATAAGGTTACATTACGGAATAGCCATGCTACATACAGTACATACCTTGTGAATGTCTACCAATAGAAATCTGTTCTTTTCAAGATGTCATAAAAAATCAAACAATACTTCACTTCTTAAGTTTGGGAATAATTATAATGCTTCCATTTTGTTTATAAGCCAAACCAGCATCAAAATACTTCTACATTAGTAATGTCTGCTGAAGCAGATTTTCCATCTTTCCCTGCATTGGAAGGCAACTGAGAGATTACTTTGGCACTAGTTGATGTCACTGTGATTTCCACTTCTGTCGAAATATTTTCTTTCTGCAAGTAGGTGGCTGTTACAGAGGATGTTGACATGCTTATTAAACATATGATGTCCATATTCATTAACCTCTAATGTTATACAGGTACATAATTTCCATATTCATTCACCTCTAATGTTATAATGTACATAATTAAATTTTACACTCAGAGGAATAGCCTTATGTTCTTTCTTGGCCATTTTGTAAACTTGGGGAGACTTGCAATAGAATACAAAAAATATATCACAGTGAAATAGCTTTAAATATGGTTTAAAGCTATTACACTTGAACTGAACTTTCTTTAGGCAAGGTAAACCTGTATTGGTTAGTGTAGTTGTACAGAATGAACACCCATGATGCCATGCTTTCTTTTTGAACGCCCTTCACTGTGCCTGGTTTCAGGTATTTTTTTTTCTGTTTCTTTTAGGGCATCAAGTGGTTTGTTTTTGTAATGCTTTCCCCCGTATAATTTTAAGCATGGCATAGTTTTTATTTATCATTTTACATTGAGTGATTAGTAATTGTCAATGTTTCATGTTTAATTAGTAATTTTCAATGTTTCAAGTTTAGTTAGTTGTATATCCTTACGTAACTGACAAATGTTTGTTTTGTTATTCGTAGGTTTACACTTAAGTCAGTGGCTTGTCATTTTGTGTCTTAATTCGTGATATGCCTGTTCAGTTACAGAACTGTTTTATGTAAGAAGACTTGAAGTAGATAAGCCAAATTATGACATAATTGTGGATTTTTAAACTAATAAATGAAAAGTTTAAAGGACACAAATTAAAGATTACTTCCTTTTATTTCACCTTCCTACCTTGTACTCTACACTGTGATCAAGGATATTCTCAATCCTGTTTATGTTAATGTTACTTTTTACTTGCCTAATTTCCCACTATCAAAGATAAGTCTGAGAAATATACTGTGCATCCTAGAGGCCAATGGTTATGTTTTCCATTGGCTCATCCTAACCCCACAGGATGATTATCTATGCTAAACAGTAACCAGAAGACCTATATGTGACCCGTAAATAAACTGCATATTTCGTTCTTAGTTAAAGTAGTAATAAACAAGGCTTTAAAAAAATATATATATAAGTAGTCACAAAGATTCATTCCTGTATGGGATGATTACAGTAGACAAAGTAATGAAGAATAAGAACATAAATGTTGTCCTGTATATCAGTACCAGTATTTTCACTCTCAAATGACCCTAACGTCAAGGAAAAATGATTAGCTGATAGAAGCAAAATTGCAGTATGCTACAAAGGTTTACCAGTTAATCTAAGTAGAGCAGAACTATCATAAGCAAAGTGGAAGTTTTGTAATGTTGGTCTTTATGATAGTTTCTTAAGAAGTTCACAAGTAACAGTTTTATACTTTGAAAGAGTGCAAAATATTTTTTGGTATTAAAGATTGACATGTTTTATCTTATTTGTAACATATGTATTGTGTAGATTTTAATATTTAGTCTACTTTCAATTTCTATTTGAGATTTTATATTCATGCACATTTACAAAAGTGTAAATGTGCGATAAAATGTTATTCCATATTTCTAATATTCCTACTGGGTATTTTAGTTTTCCTTTCTCTAAGATTAAATAATTATTCTAGCCCATCCATTTGCAATGCACTGAGACATTGCTGGCCAAGAAAACGTTTTATGCAACATGGGTAGGCACTTTATACCATTCACATTACTATATTCTGTTCAGTTTGCTGGTATGTCAGTCTCAAAAAAGTTCTTGAAGATAAAGCCAGCGAGCTTTAAAAACATCAAATGAAGAATTTTTAAAATGAAAGAACTGAAAAAACTACAGTAATCAAAATGCTGCAACAGTCAAAGCCACAATACTTCTGTGTATTGAGACGACTAAATGTGCACACACGCCAATGGAAACAGTGCCATGAATTTGGGAGGGATGCCACCTTATTTCTATTATCAGTTTGTTGTTTTCAAAATCTTGCAAGTCAGAAATGGGGTGCTTCTCTTACGCTGGGAAATATGTTAATTTAAATCTGTTACCTTACCTCTTGTATTTTCACTGATCTTTTCCTTATAAATATGAGTAATTATATACATATATATATATATATATATATATATATATATATATATATATATATATATATATATATATATATATATATACATATATTTATATATATATATATATATATATATATATATATATATATATATATATATATATACATATATTTATATATATATATATATATATATATATATATATATATATATATATATATATATATATATATATATATATATATATATATATATATATATATATATATATATGGATATGTAATAGGCCGATCCTGAAGCCTATACTTTATTTAAGTCTCCGTTTTAAGAACAGAGGTTGGTATCTCGCTTTTCCCGAGATATTGTGTGATAGCGTGAGCCGTCATCATGTTATTCCTTTCCTAACTAAAATTCTAAGGACTACTGGAAATGAGATACTAGGTACATAACTAAAAACCTTTATTGACAAAGAATAACGAAAATAACTTCTAAAAATTATGAAGAATAAAAATGAATGTTTCAACTATCCAATTCTTCTAAGGAAATAAGGTCCAAAATCATAAACACCCAATTATTTAAGGAAATACAGAAATAACTCATCTGTCATTCAAATCATAAACAGGTCAATTAAAAGAATCAGGTCATTTCAAAAATGTCACACCACTCCCTTCCTTGAAGAGGAACATGAAGGAGGGAGGAAGGAATACCTGTAAAAGAACAGTGTTATATTAAAAACCAGAAAATGTAAAAATTGCAGAAACACAAGATTTCACTGCCACAGAGGTAACGTCATTTCAGTAGTCTGAAAGAAAAGTTTAAAATGTTTATGAGCGGTACTCACTCCACCATTGTCCTCTGGAGACAGTTTCAGTCTGGGTGTTTTTTCTCTGTCACCCGAGCACACACTCAAAATACGGTTCTGATTGACCCCTCGGGACATCATTCAAGGTCAATATGGTAAGACATGCCTCTTGCAATAAGGGCGCCACGAGGTACCTGGTCACACACATACCCACGCACTCCATTTTGAATGTTTTCTTCAAATCTGGTTTTATAACCGGATCACCTTCTAGAATGTTCTAAGCTGAAACCGCATTTTCGCTCCTCGTGTCTTGTCACCAAGGGGCTTCTGCGACCTCATGTGGTATGCGAATGATTCAGCATTTTTCTTCATTGCTGTGCATAGTCAAACAGTCCCTCGAACAGATGACCCATCTTTCAAAGGTCACCTTCGTGATCAGTTACAGGTATATAAATATATATGTATCACTCAATCCACGTCAGAAGGTGAGTGAAAACCGGGACTTTGAACAAGTACTTTCGTAGTTTATTCTACATTTTCAAGTTCACCCTGAATACAAAAGAAGTTGACAGAGATTTATACACAAAAACAGAAGGGGGTGGGGTTACAGTTTGTTAATCCGGGTAGCATGTTCTTTAAACAAAAAAGAGAGGGACAAAGGATCAAGGAATAATCCAGGGTGGAGATTAACATCCCTGGTGGAAGTAGCTTCAATGAACACAGTCTTTAGCAGATTTCTTTTCTGATGGTCGGTGACCTTGTAGATTATCATTGACTTATCCCAGTTAATTGCATGGCCTGTCTTAAGCCAGTGATCCGCAATGCCATTATTTGATAAGCCTCTTGAAATGGCATTTGTATGTTGGGAGCTTCTTACTTTTAGTCCCTTTTGATGTTTGACCAATATAATCTTATTCTTTGCAAGGAATACTGTATACAATATTGTTTGAATTGGGTGGGCTATTATCAATTAGTTTGTTTCAAAATATTATTATATTTAAATACTAAGTTAATATCAATAGTTTTCAAAATGGGCATTGCAGGAATGAAATTAGGATGAAATGGTGAACAGAGAATACTCTTAAGTTTGTTGTTAACACTGGTAGGATTGTAATATGTCTTTTTTGCTTTATTTGCTGCAGTGCCTGTTTTAAAAACTATTGATATTAACTTCGCATTTAAATATAATAATATTTTGAGAAATAAACTAATTAAGAATAGCCCACCTATTCAAACAATGTTATATACAGTATTCTTGCAAAGAATGTAATAAGATTTATATTGGTCAAACATCAAAAAGGACTAAAAGTAAGAAGCTCCCAACATACATATGCCATTTCAAGAGGCTAATATCAAATAATGACATTGCGGATCACTGGCTTATGACAGGCCATGCGATTACCTGGGATAAGTCAACGATAATTTACAAGGTCAACGACCATCAGAGAAGAAGCCATGATGTCTTTTTATGATATGTTACTATAATGAAAGTAAACTTCACTGTTCAATTCATAAAAAACTGAACCAACCCTTCAGTTCTAATTTAAACTCATTAATATTGTTTGAGAATTGATGTTTTTTTTTAATACGAAATATTTAGTCTATATACTCTGTTGCGCCTTTTTACTTCTTTACTATTATTAAGTGAATTGCTGCAAGAATTAGCCTTCCACCCCCTCATCCTATCAAGAAAAAAAGTGGCAAAACACTTTCCTATAAGGCTAACTTCAATTTGTGATATGTATTTCTATATTGGTTTTAGGGACGTTTTTAACCTAACATAATAAATTACAACTAATTTTCTTTACAATGACATCAAATTCCTTAATGTAGAATTGTGTGTAAAATTACACATACAACATCTATAAACTTTGTCAATTCATGCAATAACATAATCATGAATCAAACAAAATTCTTTCCCTTCTTGGAAGAATGTTAGGCAATCGGTGTTTATTGTTTTGAATAAAAATGCATTGATGAAAGATAGAAATGAATATCTATCATTCTAAAAGTAAAAACAAAGAAGAAATGAACGAATAAATACAGAAATTCGCATTTGAACAAACTTAAGGTAAGAGTGTCCATTGGCTTTATAAATGTTAAATTATTATCACAATCACAATTTTAGACACTGTAAAAAGAGCTGCAACTGTTTTCGGTTTACTGTATGTGTTAACGAAAGCGCTTCAGTTTCCTTTTGACATTTTTGAGGGAAAGTGTAGGCTGAAGTTTGAATAGTCTAATATTGAAATTGTCGATAAATGGTGATGTTTTAGTGGATTAAGCAATTAGATATGATGATGGTAATACCTTGAGGTACTTGAGAATTTGTATTTTATTGGCAAGGTATAATTAAGATATGTTTAGCTTAAGATGAACGCTGAAAAAAGTATGGTATTTTCGTCATGAGTAGTTTTTTTAATGAGGGAGTAGTTTTATCACAGAAGCATTTAGTCTACTAATATTTGTGCAGATGGTGATGGATGTGTTTTGTCTCATCAGTGAATTACAGTATTTCTTGATCTCCAGAGTGGTACCCACAACTACAAAGTTTTTTTTATTTTGAGTCAAAAACCTTCTTGGGGTGACATGAGGCTGTGTGCAAAATTTTGTCTGGGTCTGTCCCACAACTACAAAGTTTTTTTTTTATTTTGAGTTAAAAACCTTCCTGTGGTGACATAGAGGCTGTGTGCAAAATTTTGTCTGGGTCTGTCAAGCGGTTTGGATTTCTATAGAAGCCAAACTAATATAAAAACATTCATTTTTTGTATATTTGTATGTATATATATATATATATATATATATATATATATATGTGTGTGTGTGTGTGTGTGTGCGTGTATGTATATGTATATGTGTATGTATATATATATATATATATATATATATATATATATATATATATATATATATATATATATATATATACATATACATATACATACAGGATTGACCATCACTAATCCGGCAATCAGTAGTCCGAACAATCAGTAATCCAGCACAAATTTCGCAAAAGTAATTTCTCATGTTTCCGCACTAATTTTCAAATTTCCTGTCGCTGCGCTATCTAAGCTCGCCACTTCGATTTGGTGGCGAGTGTGCTGCATCAACAAACTTGTAGCCTAGCCTACATTATATTGAACTCTATTCACATAATAACAGTATTATACAAACATCAACATAACGAATGTGCATCTTTTTCATGGATCTTTTAAAAAGTTATGCTTTATTACATTGTTTCCAATTGCGCACATTCTCATATTGCTTTTGTATTACAGGTTGACCATCACTAATCCGGCAATCAGTAGTCCGGAACAATCAGTAATCCAGCACAAATTTCGGCAGAAGTAATTTCTCATGTTTCCGCACTAATTTTCAAATTTCCTGGGTTGCTGCGATATCTCGCTCGCCGGCCGCTTCGATTTGGTGGCGCAGTGTGCTGCATCAACAAACTGGTAGCCTAGCCTACATTATACTGAACTCTATTCACATATTAACAGTATTATACAAACATCAACATAACGAATGTGCATCTTTTTCATGGATCTTTTAAAAGTTATGCTTTACTACATTGTTTCCAATTGCGTATATTCTTATATTGCCTTTGTATTATACATTGCGATCAATGTTTTTGTTTTGGGATTCGATATGGCGGTGTTTATTTCGCGCATTTAACTAAGTTCAAAGCGCTTTTCTTGCTTGTAGTTAGCGTAAATGAATATGGATACTTTATTTATTTGGGACAAGGATATTTTTCGTTATACGAAGTGTAATTAAGTCGAAATATAACTTAAATACATCTCGTTGTGGAATTAATTTAGCTATATTTTCGTTAATATATGGCGTTCATGTGAATCAAGGCTGGCGTTTTGGGGGCATGTTTGTTTGTGTAAAACAGATCAAGATTCCATTCACTATTTTCTCTTGATTTCATCATAATACGAGCTTTACATACTGTATTTATCTTTTATCAGCGTGAAGATAGTAGTAATTTCTGAGTCCAGCCCCGTGTCAGCCGGTGAAATTCCATACTAACACGAATTTCTAGGTATAAAATACTAGATATACCAGAGAAAAAGAGCTTTCAGGAATGCTGGGGTTGCTACCCCCAGATCGAGCGTCTTCCCTAAGGAAGACGTCAGGTATAACCAAGGGTGAGGAAAGGATCACAACCACAGAGCTACACTCGATAGATATCCCCATGTCAAAACTCCCTCAAGAGAGCGGTGAGCCGTTACAGCCCCCACGACAGGCGTCCCACAGGCCTTGTGGCGACACCAGCGCCACCTACATCATTCCATTTTCTAGCACGTGATCATCATCACCAGGATTTTGTGTTTTGTGTTATTTTTGGGTGTTTTCCTGCTTTTTCGCCATGTCTTCTAGCAATTTTACCATCTCTAAGTTAAGTACCATCTTATTGTGGGGTTTTTTCGATAAGTGTGGCTGCATCAGTCCATATTTCACAATTATGAGATTGTTGTTATGACGCCACGGCGTCCCCTAGCCAGCCATGTCGACCGTGAGGTTACCCTTTCAGTCTATTCTGTCTGGGTTGTCTCCTTGTCGTTATATTACTTATCTTTTCCCCCCGGATCTCTTCCTGGCGGTGTTTCCTGGGCGGGTGTTTCATGAATTTCTTGATTTTATTAATTCTGTACATCCCAATATGAAATTTACTATTGAGACTGAACAACAAAATTCGTTGTCTTTTTTGGATGTAAAAATTACTAGAGATCAACATGCCTTTTACGACTTCTGTTTATCGTAAGAATACGTTTACAGGCTTGGGCAGTAACTATTTTAGCTCTTGTTTTTATTCTTTTAAGATCAATTTATTACAACATTGGTACATTGAGCCTCAAATATACTTCTAGTTGGTCCAATTTTCACTTGGAAATTGATTATTTATCAAAGTTTTTTCGGCTAATTCATATCCTCAATTCCTAGTCCAGAAAATAATTAATAATATGCTTTCTAAATATATGTCTCCCTCTGAAAACATGTATGCTGTTATTCCCTTTACCCACTCGGACAAATTACGTTCAAAAATAAAAAGTATCATTGAAAGAGAAATAGGTTTTTTAAAATTAAATTTGATTCCTATGAATCCAAAAATGGTTGGAAATTTTTCTCCTATAAGGACAAGTTGCAGGATTTTGCGGTCCAGCATTATCTATAAATTTGAATGCCCAAGATGTCTTGGTACTTATGTTGGTTCCAGCAAAGACTGTTGCAAGTCCGCTATTACAGCCACTTAGACTCAGTTATCGTACAGGTTCCTGTATATCCAATCCAGAACTTTCTTTAGCATTAGAACACATGCTACTAAATGTAAAATTATGTTGAAAACACATTTTTCGATTCTCAGTGCTACATCTCAAACTGCCTTTTAACTACCCTGAGTCATTATATAAAGCACCTGTCCCCTAATTTGAATAGTAACACTTCTGCGGTTTTCTCTCTCGCTTAAGGTGTTGTCTGGGCATTGACGTTTCTTCAGGCCATTCTTCCCTCTTACGTTGTACTGTAAGGTAGTTAAATTTCCTTAACAAACTTGATGAATTTTAATATATTTATTTATTTATTTATTTTATTTTATTTTATATTTTTTGTAAAAATTTTTCTGCTTTATGTTAACTTTAAAAAAAAATTTTACTGTCGGTATAATAAATTATTTTAACTTTTAGTTTTAACTGCTTCTTTATAATTTATTGCAGACTGATGATGTGCAAGGATTGCACGAAACGTTCTAAATAAAGAACTTTGAAGACTTATATATATATATATATATATATATATATATATATATATATATATATATATATATATATATATATATATATATATATACATATATATATATATATATATATATATATATATATATATATATATATATATATATATATATATATATATATATATATATATATACATATACATATATATATATATATATATATATATATATATATATATACATATATATATATATACATATATATATATATATACATATATATATATACATATATACATATATACACATATATATACATATATATATACACATATATATATACATATATATACACACACACACATATATATATATAT
>NC_089777.1:45216672-45304172 GCF_040412425.1 Macrobrachium rosenbergii | reverse complement strand
TTGAGCTTGTTTTGTTTTGTGTTTTTTCTTTTGGGATTTTTCCACATTTTATTAAAGAAAACCACAAAGCAAAAGAATAGGGATACAGTAGGGAGAGAGAGAGAGAGAGAGAAGAAGAGAGAGAGAGAGAGAGAAAGTTAAGTATACCTTAGTTTACCCAGACCACTGAGCTGATTAACAGCTCTCCTAGGGCTGGCCCGAACGATTAGATTTATTTTAGAGGCAACAACTGAGGTGTCACTTAAATTGAAACCTAAGCTTATGACGCAAACACTCACACACACACACACACACACACACACACACACACACACACACACACACACACACACACACACACTCCTTCCCTTTTTATTTTTATTTAATGCTATTCTCATTTTTATTTTCACTGTATTTTCATTTTTTATTTTGACAATCCAGTGCAATTGTGTGTGTAGGGTATGTCTGACACATACTCCACTTTGGCTGGTTGCAGTATTTAAGTTATAAATAGCACAGTGTGTTGCCAACATCTACAACTTTGCACTTTAAACATTTTAAATTAGAGATGAAATATCAGCAGTGATAAAATATTCTCATGTGTACTGTTATGATATCTGTGATAATCGTACTTACTCAACTAAACTTGTATTGAAATGTTGTATAATAAATCGAGCAAAGCAAAAACGAAAAATGGCAACACACGATACTGCGCTAAGAAACACACACAAACGCACACACTGTGTACCAACAGTAACATCAACATTGATGGAATGCCACATGTAGATGTAAACACACACACACACACACACGAGATACAAGTAAAGCTTCCTTGATATTATGAGATGAAATGAAAAATAATTTATTCCAGTAAAACAGAAAATGATCAACTACTTTTTAGTAGTGTTCTTAAAATGAATTTGCTTTGGACAATTGTCATTCAGAAATGCCAAATATACTAAAGATGTAAACACAGGGTTTTCTCCACAAACACAGTTTTCATGATAGGGTAAAATGAGTAAAACAAATCAAATATGCTGCATATACTCATGTATCATTCAATGTCATATATCATGCGACTCTTAAAATTTTATCCAGTAAACATGATTTCACCATATACATATCTCATGTATCATGCAAGTTGCATTTTTGATAGCCCAGATAACATTAGGCTAACCTCTTTTCCTGAGTAATCCCATCTTCTTGTTCAATAAATCAAAGGAAATAATCACAATAGTCTTGAATTACTAAACAAATTTCATATTCATTATTTTACGAATTTCCCTGGGGTTATGTGATTTCTAGGGATTTTGACAGGCCGGCAACAGAAACTTTATTTAATTGGCCTTGGAGTTCTGACTTACGTAAAGGGAAATCGTAATAAACAAAGAACAAGGGATGATTTTAGGAGCTGAAGGCTTTACTTGATAAGGAAATGTTACATAAACACTTGGGATAAATTAAGGAATTATATTTACAAAAGAAAAGCGTTAGATGGGAAAATGAGTAATTGGTGTTAAAGGGCTTGCAATGCCTGAAGGTCCTCCTACTGGAGTCTTGACTAAAGACAGGCACAGTCAAGATGAGTCCCACTGCAAATAGGTCCCTCTGCAAGAGAGATTTTACATTACACGCCAGTAAAGGGAAAATAACACAGGAATATGACTCAAGTCTGCACTGAGGTGCCAAGGACTCAGGACTGGAACAGGAAACACTACAAAAGGCACTGAACAAATGACACAAGGATGAGAAACAATACTGGCACTCAGTAACACTTCAAAAGAGCAAATGGTCGTGACTGAAAAGTCTTTACTCGCACTTTACCTTAGGGGAAGTGGGTCTCTGGACAATCACACACGTGACATAATACTCAGGTTCCTGGGTAGGTCCTTTCGACGATGACGGTAGTACTGGGTTCACGTCAGGAGTCTGGTGTGGATATCTGGGTGGAGGGGACCTCCTTAGCGTCTTGTATCACTTGCCTGCGTGTATGGCTAACGGCTAACTGCTAACGGCCCAACTGCATACTGCCCCATGACTGACTGCCAAGATATCTCAGTCCAAGGCCCTTTTAAGGACGCTGTCGAGAGTAGGGGCCCCGATGTCGGGGCCATGTGGTGACCATGCCCAAGATGCGTCATCTTCCAGGTGTCTTGACCATCTGCTTGCATCTCCCCGGGTGTCCTGTGGAAAGACAATCCAGCCGACTCAATCTGCCTTTAGAAGGGTTGTTTATAAGCAACTTAGTTGGGCTAATGCTTAGGAAGTGGCACCCAGCCTATCATCTTTGCCTCTTTCGACCGTGCCATCTAAATGTTTGTTTCAGGTAGGGACAGATAAATGTGTCTTTGTTTTAATATCTAGGTCCATTTCTGGCTTGGTCCAGGCAGTGACGCTTCTACTTTCAATAAACTAAGTGCAAATTGAGGGTCGTCTGTGCAGCAACTTCTTGTATTATAATAGCTCTCCACCGAAGAAAACATACACACCTCCTTCAGGTGGACATGTTGATTGATATTGAAGAACTCGGCACAGATGCTTTACGTTACTCTTCTCAACACAAAAAATGGAAAAGTTGTTCTTTACTTTATCTCCCACGCAAAAATGGAAAGAAGCTTTACTTTACTTCCAACACACACGCAAAAATGGAAAGAAGCTTTACTTTATTTCTAACACACATTAATAGTAACTACTTTAATATGGCACAATAATTTCTTCAAATTTATGGTATACATTACTTTAAGATTATAAGACAAGCTAATTTTGAGGCAGGTGACAAAATTTAAAAATTAATTTACATATAAGTTTCTTAATTCTAAATAAACAGAGGCATGTGGTTAGTATGCGTGAAGAGGCGGTGTAGTGATGCTCCTGAGTGTTTTATTTTGTAAATGATATCACTTCGTGATATGTGGCGATACACAGTTCGCATTGGTAATTGCTTAGCTAATAGTTCAAAGCATCGCCAAAATCGACGGTTGACGGCTGACAACTTACACTGGGGATTTTATTGGCTAATGGGCGAGCGAGTATTCGCGGTTTAATTTCTTAACTTTAAACATAGCTAATTTTAATAAGCCAGCCCCTAGCAAAACTCCAGGCGAGAATATAAATAGATACACAAGCTCAATGTTATGACGATATAAGCAGACAAATGATGAGGATCTGGGACAAAAGTAGAATTCTTAGAACAAAAAATAAAAACAAGAGGAAAAATGAACAGAATGATACAGGTGCTAAAAGGCGGGACACCTCTCTTTGTTTACGAAGGTGGTGTTAAAATCACAAGGGCAGGAGTCTGTGCCTCGCGATTCGTTAAAAGTAGAAAAACAGAAAAATAAATAAATAAATAAAAGAGTAAATGATATTGGCAGAAGAGCCAATGAACATAGAGTGAGGTATTTAGTGCATATGCAAAACTTTATTGTCTGTCACATGTAAACTATGGCCCGGACTATCTCTCAGCCCAAGGGCCAGAAAAGGGAACCCAAAGGGTGCAACTTCTTCAGGAAGAGCTGACATGCAAGCCCTGTGCCAAAGTATGGGCGCAAAGGCGTGCCACTTCCCACTCTGTTATTCTTACCGCTTCATAACAAAATGATTTATGTATTTAAAGGGGAATGGTATCCCATATTTTAATTGCCTCTTGTGGTGAAAATTTAAGAAAAGCAAAGAAATATCAACAGAGAAAGATAAGGGGTAGAAGTTCCAGAGGAACGGAAGAAGATAGTGGAGGGCATTGACATCCTCTTCTGGATTAGAGGTGCCAAGACCTTCGAAAGATGAAGGGGTGGCACAGGTGCATAAGCAATCAAGACTCCAGAAGGGATGTAGAAAAACTCGTTACTGATAACATTGTTTCATTTCGCCGATCCTATAGTGCCAGGTAACATCAGCAATGCCATAAACAACCTACCTAATAATGAATCGCCTGGCTGCAATGATCTACCTGCTGAAGCTGTCAAATTTTGCCATCCGATAATTTACATTTTGCTAGCCGCTCTATTCAATGCATGCATAATTCACCAGTTTCTCCCAGACTCCCTACTCTTAGCTCACTTAATACCACTAATAAAAAACAAGCTAAAGGATGCAGCTGACCCTGGCAATTATCGCCCGATTGCAATTACTACAATTGCGTCGAAGATACTTGAGTCCGTTCTTCTAGTGAGACTTCTCCCTTTCTACACACTACTGACAACCAGTTCAGCTTTAAATAAACCACTCAACTTCAAACATCTACATCCTGAAAGAGCACTGAACTGTACCTATCATCAGCCTCTCCTGTTTTCCTATGTTTTGTAGATGTGAGAAAAGCATTGACACAGTAAACTGCAAGCTCTTCACAGAGCTGCACAAGCGAGGCACGCCTCTATACCTAATTGGCATTTGTGTTGTTCTCCATACAGCAATTCTGTGTCAAATGGGGTAACGTATTGTCGTACACTGTCAGCTCCCTAAATGGGCTCTGGCAAGGGGGCATTCTCTCTCCATACCTTTTTAACACGTACACAGATGCCCTGAATGTCAAACTGAACTCACTCCCAATCGGATCCACTATCAACGCAACAACAATAAACAACCTCTGTTATGGTGATGATATGGTTCCGATTTCCCCATCAGTGCAAGGTCTCCAGCAACTCATCGACACCTGCCGCCAGTATACAGAGTAATTTGATATCCTATACAACAAAACCAATACCCAGTGTATGTCACTGCTCCCAAGATCGCTTAAGCATATTGTAGAACCAACCACAAATTTTTCTCGGAAATCATCGTCTGGAGTTCATGCATGAATTTCCGTATAGGTATTTGGACCACATTATCATGGACGACCTAAAAGATACGGCAGACATAGAGGTGTTGTAAACTATGTGCAACTTGCAACATGATTTCAAGGAGGTTTGCCTTCTGTCAACGAGGTGCGAAACTGCTGCTCTTCTGCTCGTACTGCTACAGTATATATGGGTGCTCCCTTTGGACGAACTATACCTGAGAGATCATGAGACGTATTATTGTTGTCCACAATGACATTCTGAGACGCCTCACAAACACTTGTGATCACTCTGCCACACATATGTTCATAGAAACCTCCAGGATAATTTGGAAATCATTGTGAGGCGAACAGTGATCAGTCTGATCACCCGTCTGAGAAACAGCAGCAATTTGCTCATGCACAAAGCATCTAAGCAGTGGCGCCAAGATCTAGAGGTAGCTGGAAAGATGGGATAATGGGCATCTGTTCCTTAAGTGACTTATTCTCTATTTTTGCAATTATGAAGTGTCATCTCAAGACTCTGTCATATTATTATTATTATTATTATTATTATTATTATTATTATTATTATTATTATTATTATTATTATCATTATTATAATTATTATTATTATTATTAATATTATTAATATTATTATTATTATTATTATTATTATTATTATTATTATTATTATTCTACATTTCTTGTTGTTATTAGTATTTTCCTTTTATTGTTACTCTGATTATCATTTGTAAAGACAGCAAATCGCCTCCGTTGTCGTCATATACATTACCTGTCTTTATTTCAGATTCTTTATGTACCTCATCTTATGCATCATTGTACGGCCTTTCTGCCGATACAAATTCTGTATGGGTGCAGCAGGGGGCCTCGAGTTGCCCGCTACCTTTCCGTCCACTTTTTGTTTTATAAACACCTATCGAGAATAATAAAAAATCAGTCTTTCTTTTGACATTTCTCTTGAACCTCACACTGGTGACCCCAGGTCAGGGATAGGTAGCACGGTTTTGGCCCAGCCATTAATAGACTAATGACGGCCGCACCCTACCATCAGAAAGCCTTTAGCGGACTAACTACGGAATAAAGTTTAGGCCTCTATAGCACCCTCCCTGGCGGAAACTTTGCCTTTAATGGACTAGATACGGCGTACCCAAAAGGGCACATTTTGGCAGTTCATTCGACCTCTCGAAGAAATCAGCACCATTAACGGACTCAATATGGCGGATTTTCCTATGTTTTGGTGCGTGAGAGAAGTAAAGATGTCAGAAGCAGAACCTCAATGCGAACCCGTGAACATCGTCTGTACGTCTCTCTCACCAACAAAGCCAGACACAGTCAAACTTCCCCTGTTCTCATGGCAAAACACGGCATCCACGGTTCCAGTGCGCAGACGTGCACTTTCACATGGCGCGCATCTCAGACGATGCTACCAAATCAGACCTAGTCACTCCATGCCCGTGTCTGAGAAAGTGCAGTGCGCATCTGACCTGTTATCCCAGCCCCTCAGAGATGCATCACCCAGGGAAGCCTGGGACCAGGTGCGTGGGTTGATAACACTCCCAGGCCGTGACGAGAACGAGAGGAAAAGGATGAGAGATCTAACCAAAGCAATTTTGCTTCGGCGCCTCCCGCGGGAAGTTCGGCGCCAGATAAGAGATGCAGAGAACCTAGACATGGATGCCTTAGTCGACGACGCCCAGAAACTATACGAGGCCACCAAGGCCTCAACTGCCCTTGCAGCCACTGCCCTCGGAGCCTGCAACCTGTCGGAGAAAGACGGCGACGACGACAGAGACATCAACGACGTTTATAAGAAGAGACCGCCACTCAGAGAGCACAGGACATGTTCAAACCCGGTGTGGTGCCTCTACCATAGAAAGTTCGGGACCAACACCAGAACCTGCAGGCCTCCCTGTTCTTTCACAAAAAACAACAAAGGCGGCCACAAGTAACAACTGTGGCCGCGAAATCCACCTCCCCCCGCCCAGCTCATTTTTTCATCACGGACGAAATTTCCAAACGACACCTGCTGGTAGATACGGAGGCAATGCAGTCGGTCTTTCCGCCATCCAGGGAAGGTTTAGAAAAAATACCTGACTCAATACCCACCCTCATAGCAGCAAACGGAACTCCCATCTGCACTTATGGCATGACGACCTGGGTTATCTCAATCCTGGGGCGCAGGCCACTGGCCTTTCATCATAGTGGATGTTAAGTTCCCGCTGCTGGGCGCAGACTTCCTAGGGCACCACGGACTTTTATTCGACATCGCCAGACAACGCCTCCTCAACACAGGAACATGCCACTCCCGTCAGCTCTCCACCGGACCTGGAATTCCCACCATCTGCTACACAGCCCCCAACAGCTACACGTCCCTCCAACTGGAGTTCCCGGACATATTCAAATCAGAACTGTGCCAGTCACCTGGGGCTTCAGCAAAACATGGCATCTTCCACCACATCACCACGACGGGCCCACCAACCCATGCCAAGTTCTGATCTGACGACTGTTCCCCCAGAAGTTACAAGACGCCAAATGGGCCTTCACAGAAATGGACCGCATGGGCGTCTGTAAAAATGGCATCAAGCCCGTGGGCATCTCCCCTCCACAAGGTAAAGAAATCCGATGGTTCATGGAGGCCCTGCGTTGACTATTGGCGCCTGAATTTGGTAACAACAGCAGACCACTACCCCTCCCTAACGTACGGGGAACTGACGGGCGCCGCCATGGAGCAAGTTTTCTCAAGATGGACCTACTGAAGTTGTACTTTAAGTCCTGTACATCGATGGCGTCCCAAAACTAGCCATCATCACGCCTTTCAGGAGCTACCACATTTTCTATTCCCTTTTGGTCTCCAGGAGCGCCAGGTGCCACCTTCCAGCGCCCTGATGGAAACCATCTTCCAGGAGATCTGCCTTTCTGCATCTGATGCGTCGTGACATCCTCATTTCTCAGACCTAGAACACCTTCGCCACGTCTGCGTCGCGAAGCGCTAGCAGGACCCAAGCAGATTGGATGTCAGGTTAGACAAATTATTTTTCAGGAAAGAGAAAGGACTCTCGACACAAGATTTCCCCAGCAGGAGTGCGCCCCACGGCCTCTAAAGTAAAAGCTACAGAAAATTTTCCGGAACCACAAACCATCGAGGCCCTTCAGGAGTTTCTCAGGATGATAAACTACTACCAGCACTTCATCCCAGATGTCACCCACATCATGTACCCCCTGATGTCAATCCTGAAGGGGAAACCAAAAACACTAACGTGGGAAGCTCATGGTAGCAGGCATTCTTTCAGATGAAAGGGCCTCTCCAGTGCCACTACCTTAACTCTCTAGCCCCACATGCCCTCCAGGTTGACAGCGCCAGCAACATTGCCTGCAGTGCAGTACTCGAGCAGCTGGTGGGCGGCCGCCCCAGCCCTTGGCCTTCTTCAGCTGCAAGTTTTTGCCAGCTGAGACCATCTGTTTTATGCGACATCTACCAGGCTGCTGGCGCAAGTACCCTGCTGGAGGGGGCCGTTCACAATCCTAACAGATCACAAACCCTTGTTCGCACGCATTAAAGCAGAAGGACCGCGTGGTCTGCAAGGCAACAGTGGCACATGACCGCCATCTCCGAATTCGGTTGCACCATCAACTACGTTCCTGGCAAGAAAAACCCAGTGGCCGACGCTCTGTCAAGAGTAGAAATCAATTCCCTTCACCTCGGCATCGACTACGAAGACCTCGTGAGAGAACAAGCAGCGGACCCAGAGACGGCAGACTACAGGACGGCAGTGACAGCTCTCAAATGGAAAGACGTGCCCTTAAGACACTTGGACACAACCCTCCTCTGCAACACCAGCACAGGCCGCCCACGCCCCCTGGTACCCGCCTCGAGGAGAAAGCAAGTGTTCGACATTGTCCACGGTCTCTCCCATCCATCAGGATACACAATGGCGCTCCTCATGACTGACAAGTTTGTCTGTCATGGCATCAACAAGGACGTCCGCCACTGGGCAAGGAGCTGCATCCCGTGCCAGACGAGCAAACATCCGGCACACAGAGTCCAGGATCGGCGATTTCCCCAGCTCGTCGGTGGTTCGGCCACATCCACATCGACGTCGTCAGGCCCCTTCCGCAGTCGAGGAGAGCCAGATACCTCCTGACGGTCATAGACCGCTCCACTCGCTGGCCCGAAGCAACCCCCATAGATGAAGCATCAACAACATCATGTGCAGAGGCCCCCCTCTCCAGTTGGATAAGCCACTTCGGAGTGCCAGACGGCATCACTACAGACAGGGGTCCAGCCTTCCTGTCAGGAGATCTGGGTCTCCTTGGCACTCCTGATGGGTACAACTCTACACAGCACAACGGCATACAACCCTGCAGCGAATGGCATGGGTGAGAGGGCATACCGCTCTCTTAAAGCAGCTCTCATGGCAGGCTGCACCGACGAGATGTGGAAGGAACAGCTGCCCTGGGTCCTGCTGGGTCTCCGCACCGCACCGAAGGCAAATGGTGATGCCTCCCCTGCTGGGAAATTCTACGGGGAAACACTGCCATCCCAGGAGAATTCTTCTGCTGTCAGCCGACGGCGCCGACACCCCCGTCCCAAGGTTGAGGGAAATCGCACAAAAGTTTGCGCCCTGCCACAAGACCATCACTTACAGCCCACCTGCCTTACACTCCTGCGCCTATGTCTTCGTCAGGGTGGAAGCCTGCCAGCTGCCCTTAACCAGGCCCTACAGGGGTCCCCACCGAATCATCAGGCAGTCCAGCAAAGCATTCCTCCTCAACATCCACAGGCGGGAGGACTGGATCACCATCGACAGGCTGAAACCTGCATTTCTGTTGGACAGTGAAGTATGCAAAGAAGGCAGGCGCCCCAGAGTCCCCCCTCAATACCTGCCTGCAGACGCACCCGCTTCCCCACCAAGGCATGGCCTGGGGCGGCCCAGGAAACTCACCCAGCCAACCCCAGGTGTGAGCTCCACCCCACGCCCACAGTTCTCCATAAGCAGGGGCCCTTCAGATGTACATTAATCACGTCATGTACATTACCTGTCTTTATTTCAGATTCTTTATGTACCTCATCTTATGCATCAATGTACGGTCTTTCCGCCGATATGTATATCTACCTTTTATATACCATGTAACGAATATTGTATGTATTTTTATGCTTGTCAGGAAACACAAATTCTGTATGGACACAGCGGGGGGCCTCGGGTTGCCCGCTACCTTTCCGTCCGCTTTTTGTTTTATAAACACCTGTCGAGAATAATAAAGAATCAGTCTCTCTTTTGACATTTCTTTTGAACCTCACATATTGTATAGTTCTGCAATTTTCAGTTTTCGTATTTAGCCTTCTGGACCTGACTTCTGTAACCATCTAAGGTCCCTAGCTGGAAATTAATTGTCTGCAATCTGTATTTTTAATTATTAATTTTTAATATATATTTTTACTATTCTCCATATAATTACTGTCATTACTGTTATTATGAATTCTATTTTTTCTACTTCTTCAGCAACTGTGTGGATATTGCAAATTATTATTTTTGTCATGTTTTCTTACGTATCTAGATTGTGTGTATTGTATTTGTATATTCCATGTATATGGCCCTGAGCTGAAATAAAGGATATTGATTGATTGAGTGATTAACATACTTAAATGCATATGGTGGATGATTGTATTTTTTTTCCACTATTGTGGTGATGGTATAACATGATGATAACACAGTATAAATGGATTCATTAAGCCAAATATCAGTTTCATACACCATTAACTTTATCTTAAATACAGCTGTAATAGCCTATTAGACTTATGCAAATTGATACTGTGAGTATAACATCCATCCTAGGCCAATAATTTACACATACACAATTTGTATCTTGTGTTTGATAATACAATATGGTAACAACTAATAAAGTTCTGTATAAAAATACAGTAAACATAGTAGACTGTGAGTAAACACAATTAGGCTATCTACCAACTGAATTGTGTGCCATGTAGGAGTGAGAGAGAAAAAAGGTGTTGCATTTTTATTCTAAGTGTATTTATGCAGTTGATTTTGTTTCAAATATGGAGGGAAAAGGTAGATATTGGCCTTTTGCATAAAGTTTTCAGTTTAAAGTGTGATGGTGGTTGTTGACAAGCATATTGAGTAATGACAGTTATGCGGTGTTGAAAAGGTTAGGTGAGGAAGGGTATGGAGTTGCCCTTGAACACTTGCCCTCATCTGGATTTCACCATCGTCCGATGGGGTGCTTGGCTCATTAATCCGGATTATCGAGAGGTTGCTATATACGGTATATAGTATATATTGTGGCACTGCCTTTACATATATAAACTCCCTCTTGACGTTGAAAACACTCTAAATTAATGAAAGACGTCTAGTAAAATGGGGACAGGTGTTTCGGTGAAGCAAGAGCTTGGGTGCTTATGGTTATATACATGTACCTACTGAGGTAAAAGCAATTTTGTTGGTAGTATTACTTCATCTCAAGGAAAGACATATAGTGTTAGACATATCTTCCGAGCCTGTTATTGTATTAGTTTTTTGCAATCTTCATTGCAGGCTGTCAGAGGCCCTGTTCATTTTGTTTGAAGCTGAGAGCATATTCTAGTTTTTAATTTCCTTATACTGTACAGGTTCATTCTGTGGTTATCCAGTATTTCATATCAGCTTTATAGTTTGGATGGAGAAATTATGTTAGGTCAACAGAGTGACAGTTATGCTCAAAAAGTATTGTTCTTAGCCATGGATCTGTAATTCTTGCATCTCATGCTGTTTGTTAATTGAAAGCTGCTTTTCATGAATACAGCCATTTACATGTTTGTATTGTGGAAAGGAGGAGTTAAGCTGCAGTAAACAGGACTAAACATAATTATTTGAAGTTGAAAGCAATTTGATAAAGTAGTTAAGTCTAATTCCTCTTTAATTTCTTGAAGTTTTCAACCTCAATTCACCAGAGCTCATTTATGTATTGCTCTTTCTGGTCTAAAGATATTGGTTGCAGATGGAGATGAATACCACTTTAAATAAGTCCTGTGTATTGTAATGGGTTTGTATGTAAAAAATATTGAATGGAAAAATTAATAATATTTTCTGCTTTAAAATTCACTCAATCGATGAAGTTCAGGTGTGTACTGTCTTAACTTATTTTCAGAGCCCCCAGGACTCCCTGGTCCTCCTGGTAGCTCTAGGGTTCCTGTTCATATGCCATGGATGCTGCCATTTTACTCAGACTATGTTGATGCCTTGAAAATGTTTGATGTAAGTATTACATTGGCCTGATTTTGTGGAAGTTGTTATATCATTGGTAGTTGAAACATTTATTCATTCTAAACTTTGATATGTCCTAGTCTGTTCAGAGCCAGCAATTTTTTTTTTTTTTTTGCAAAGTAGAAAGATATTATGATGATGATGAATAATACTGATGTAGGAATTATATTGATTACAATTTAAATGGGAAGAGGTTGTACATCAGTTTGGCTGGCTTTGTGCATCTTTTAGTTGCTGTACTGTAAGAGTGTAGGTTGGGTAAGCCTCCATGTATTGGACTGTTTCACAGAAAGCTGTATTTTTTATACATAGGAAGTAGAAGCTGACACACAGTTTAATTACCGCTGATTACTATTTTATTTTTCACATGTCAGATAAAACCTTATGTCCAGCTTGAAAGTAAGGAAAATTATTTTAGGTAAATATATTTATCATACAAGTTTTAAAATTTTTAAGGAAAAGTATGTTAATTCCTAGAAAAAAATTACTGCAGCCTTTTAATGGTAAAAAATAATAGCGTAAAAAAAATTATGCAACATTGTATGGTACTGTTATGTAATATACGGCCATAGGGTTATGATTGGCATTATAGCATCTATATAGAAATTCATTGAGGTATTGGCATCAAGTTTAAATCTTATGTATTCTTCTCGCTGATAATTTTTTCATAATGAGGTTGCTTTTGTGATAAATATAAAATAATAGTGTGTGTAGATGATCACTGAAATTTTTGACAAGTAGTGATTGAACGATAGGTAACTGATATGTCTGAGGGTATATTGCACTTTCATATCTCAACTTTTGTATTTGGTGACATATAAGACCTATAGGCATATAAGACCTCCCTCCCAATTTTCAGCAGGGAATATTAGGAAAAAAACTTTGTGTTTACATACAAGTATATTTATTATCAGAATACAGTATTATAGCTACAGCATGGCAGAAAAAAACGTAAATAAGACATGCACCTAGGACACCAGGGAAAATCTTTGTAATAATGTTACTGTAATTTACCAGAGAAAACAAAAGCAGTCTAGGTAGAAAACATATGACACATCCCTCCATCTCCTCTGACTCCAATGGGTAACTCTGATTGTGATAATAAATTTGTGCTTCATTTGTAAACAAACTGAAAACAAAATTATCACATAAGTAACTTACCAAGTAATTACATAGCTAACTTATCTGCCTCGCGCAGCAACTTATTTTAAAATTAGTGGTTACGCTTCTTTTATTTGTTTTCACGTAGTTGATGGTCTTGCCCACTACCAGGGGAAGAAGGAACAACCTAGCAGCCATTATTCAATTTATTTCTGCCGGCTGGCGTGTAAACATCACTCCAATTTGCAGGGGCTTTTTTGCATTTTCCTGTAGTTCATTCATGTTTGGTGAAGTACAATTGTTTTGTTCTGGTTGCACTTATGCTAGACAATGCTTAGACAGTTTATTTTTTGCAGTTTTTACTAGTTTTCAGTCAAATATGTCTGACTCTAGTAATTCTAGTATTCGCTACTGTAGCGAGTTAGGCTGCAAGTGGAGGCTCCCTCATGCGATCTGTGCTAAGTGCAGGGGGGGCAAGAATGTAATGTTGATAAGACCTGTAGAGAGTGTTCAGCTTGGGAGACTAAACGGTGGAAGGTACTTAAATGTCATTTAGATAAGGTAGAGAGAGATAGAAAGAGGAAAGTGGCTTCTAGAGCTGAAAAATGCTCTTAGAGTTTAGAGAGTACAGTGGACCCCTGCCATTCGCAGTTCCTGATTCGCGGCTTCACCTATTCACAGATTTCTCTGTGGAACATATATACATATTATTCACGAAAATTCACCCGTTCATGGTATTTTTCATGGAGAAATATTCACTAACTACTGTATTTTTATATTTTTGTGACTAAATGCACTTTTTTGTTATAAAACTATTAAAATGTTCAGGTATAAGGATTTGTAGACAGTTTTTTGTGTTTTGGACTATCAAAATAGTCAGTTATAAGCATTTTTAGAGGGGTTTTAAGTATTCGTGGATTTAAGCTATTCTGGGGGGCTAGTGGTACGCATCCCCCTGTGAATCCCGGCGGTCGACTATACACCAAAATCTAGTTTGGGGGTTAGCTCTGTTACTCTCCCTTCTACTCCTATTCCTGCTGTTTCTCCTATTCCTTGCCTTCTATTGAGCAACTTTCTCCTCACTTGCCTGGCTCCCATGCTTCCGATCCTAATGCCATTGCCAGTCTCGAGTCTAGATTTGATAAGAAGCTTTATTTAGTAGTAAGTACTGTTGGTGATTCAGGGGCTTCTCTTAAAGTGATTATGGAGAAATTGTTTGCAGAGAAATTGCAAAGTGATGGTACAGTGCAAGTGGAGGAGGTGGCAATCCACCCCGTTGGTTCTCTTAGACGGAGGTCCCTCTCCTGCTCCCCCAAACCTGGGAGAAGGCATACCAAAAGTGCAAGGGAGGCCAATGGGGTTTACCCACGGGTAGTTGCCCCCTCAGCCACACCTGTTGTACTCTCCCAGGTGTCGGCAGATAGCCACTGGAAAGGCTTGTCCAAGGAGATATATCCATTGTCCTCCAGCTCTTCAGACGACTACAGTGTGGACAAGAAATGATGCAAACGTTATCTGAACTCTTCCCAGCCCCTTAAGCGTCCTTCTGTAGACCAAGTTCGGAGTCAAGACCCTCTGCCTGTCAAGCTGTATAAGCAGATTCTGTGCAGTCCCAGACCATCTTATAGTTTCTCCTTGGACCATTCTGTTCCTGCCCCTGTCCATCAGCGCCCACCTGTATCTCCCTGGGATAGTCCGGAGACCCTATCACCTGAGCGTTGGCTTCCATTCCCGAGCGCCTACATCTGGCTCCCAAGTCCCCAGGGTCCGCCCTCAAGTGCCTGGAGCCCCCAGCGCCCACTCCTGAGCTCCTGAGCACCCGGCACCTGCTCCCAGGCCCCCATCGCTTTTTTCATCCTCACCTAGATCTCAGTCCCCTTCACCCTTGGACCCTAACGAACCTGCTCTGGCTCCAATTAAACAAATGGACTTACGTAAGAAAGTTCCTTCTGCTCCTAAACCTGCTCAGGATGACCACCTGTCTCCCATTTCCTCAGAAGAAGAGGTTGACCCAGAGCCTGCTTCTCCTTTGGCATATGCTGCCCTGCTGAGGTATTTGATGGCGAATTTTCCTTTGTTTTTTCCCCCAGCTGCACCTTCTCCTGCATCAACATTCTTAATGAGGAACCAGCCGGATGGCAGGACACACCTCCCCAGGATGGTCCTTTCATCGTCCTCTAATAAGTCTTTTTAGGAGATGGGAGACTACCTTTCTGCCAAAAGAGAGCAGGGTAAAGCGTCTTTTGCTCTTCCTCCTCTTCGTCTCGTTCGCAGGAGGTACTTGTCGTATGTGATCAGGGAGGCTACCTCTTTGGGAGTCGCTGCCTCCTCCCAAGGGGATTTCTCCATTCTTATTGACACGTCTCATCGATCTGCTTTCTCGTCGGCCAAAATCATGTTTACGTCCACAGAATTGGATAATCTGGTGAAGGACATATTCAAAGTATTTGAAGTCCTCAGTTTCCTTCATTGGGTTGTGGGTGCATAGGCCAAGAAAACTGAGGAACATCAAGATCTCGCTTCGGATATCACCTCTGACTGGCCTGGGGTCCTGTTCTGCGGGGTTAGGCTGACCTCTATCAATTGATTCACTGAAAGCAATGATCACACTTTTTTCGCATAAGACACACAACATTAATTTCTATGGGCGCCAAGACGTCCGCTTTGGCACCTGGGATTGCTCAGTTTGTTATTGCCCTTTTCTGTTTTTCTCTCTGTCCCAGTGATATTGGTATTTTCTGTAATGTTCTTTTTTGGGTTTTTTAAGATATTTAGTTTATGTGATTATAGACTACCTGTATTCCATTAGTCTCGGCCAGCTACCCAGCTGACTCTGGCAGCTTCTAGCTAAACTAAAGCAAATAATATAACAACGAGAACTCCTAACACATGCTTTTAGGAAAATCACACATATTTTACATGATAACTTTAAAGTATTAAAGTGAATATAAATAGAAACATTTCTTCAACCTAGTTGAAATAAGACATTCAAATGCACTGTAAAAACAAGGTAGAATTTGCTATCCAAGTTACATAGGCTTTACTTAGTCCTCTGTCGCATTCTACTCAGGTGGATGTTGCCCTACTATTTATATTGAGGCAGCATCACCTGAGTAAATAAACCAGCGTTGTAACATAGACAAATTCTATGTTCCCAATGCTGGCCCCAATGTCTTCATTTCAACTATGGGATTGAAAAATATTTCTATTATATTCACTTTAATACTACAAATTTATCATTGTAAAAATATGTGTTTTCTAAAAGCGTGTTGAAGTTCTCGTTAATTATATTGACTAGAAACTGCCGGAAATCGGGTAGCTCTTGGGCTAATGAACCTGAAACAGTGTCACATAAACTAAACTGTCTTAAAACAGACATTACGAAAAACTGTCTGGGACGAAAGCAGAAAGAGCGGCTCTTTAAACTGAAACAATCCCAGCGGCGTGTAATGTTGTATTATTCTATCTTGTGATCGTGAGTCAGTGATAAGTCAAACAACCTCACTGAACCCCAGGCTGTCGAGTATCGAAAGCAGTCTTGTTCTCAGTTTTCAGCCCTGCCACAACTAATGAGAAAGAAACTGGAGACTTCAAAATATCTTTGATATAATCCTTCTGGAGTATCTGTGAACAAGCGTTGACGCCGACAGCGTGGTTGTGATGGAAAATCACGGGGAGGAGGCGGCGACTCCCAGAAGGCCGCTTCCTGATCACGCTACGACAGCGCTCGACGAGCGAAGAAGGAAGAACAGGCGGCACCTGTGCTTTGGCGGGAAGGCTGTCTCCATCACAAAGACGACAGGGCGATGAGACCATCCTGAGGAAGGTAATGACTCTGCCATCGGCTGGTCCCTGTAAATGTTTGATAAGAAGAAGGTACGCTGAAGAAAACTGAGAAGAATAACCATCAACAGTGGCACGCGCAAAGGAGAAACAGGCTTCTGGTCAACCTCTTCTTCTGAGAAATGAGAAGACGAAATGATCATCCTGAAGCAGTTTAGAAGGCACTGAAGTCGACTGATGAACCGGGCGGGTCGCCAGGGTCGAAGGTGAGACTGGAGTGAGGATGGCGATGGCTGCGGAGGTGGCTCGGGGCTTCGGGAGAGGCTGAACTCCGAGCGCTGAAGGCGGTTTGGAACGGGCCGAATAGCCAGGCATGAGAATGAGAGAAGCCCGGCAGCTCAGTCCGGGTGAGGAGAATAGTGGGCAGCGATGAACAGGAACAGCAGGAGAACTGCAAAATGATGCTGAGACTACGCAGAAATTTATACAGCATTGAGCGCGCGAAGATGTGACTTTCGAGCAGTCTACAGAAGGGCAGCGAGGCTGGGAAGTTCGAATAACATTTACTCATTTCTTTGTCACACTATCAGTCGTCTGAAGAACTGGAGGATATGTGTCGCTTGGACAAACGCTCAGTGACTATCTGCCATTTGCAGGAAGGTACTGGCAGTGTGTTTGAGACATTGGCCTCCTTCACTGATATGCCTTCTCCCCAGACGGAAGGACCTCATGGCAGGTGGATGCACCTCTCACTGCACTGTGCCGTCGCTTTAAATTTCTCTGCAAATAGACTGCTCATAATCTGAAGAAGCCCACCAACGTACTACTAAATAAAGCTGTAGCTCAGGCTCTGAACTCGAACTGGCAAATAACATTGGATCCGGGCACATGTAGAGCCGGGCTGAAATGAGGAAAGTTATCGTGAAGACGAATGCGGGAATAAGTGAAGGAAGGTAACAGAGTATTTAAACTAGACACTGGTGTGTAATCGACACTTAGGATCACGAAGTGCGCCCCGAAACTCAGCAAATCCTGAATGTAAAAACCCCTCTAAAAACCTTTGTAACTGACTATTTTGATAGTCAACACAAAAAACTGTCATCATATGCCTGAACATTTTAATGGATTTTTATAAAAGTGCATTTAATCACAAAATAAATGGATGAATGTTCTCCGTAATGCAATTGGTACAGAATATATGTATGTATGTTCACGAAATCTGTGGTGAAACGAAGTCGATCTATGTATATATTCAATATGTATATATATATATATATATATATATATGTATATATATATGTATATGTATATATATATCTATATGTATATATATATTTCTATATGTATATATATATATATATGTATATATATATGTATATGTATATATATATGTATATGTATATATATATATATGTATATGTATATATATATATATATATATGTATATATATATATATATATATATATATATATGTATATATATATATATATATATATGTATATATATATGTATATATATATATATATGTATATATATATATATGTATGTATATATATATGTATATATATATATATATATGTATATGTATATATATATGTATATATGTATATGTATATATATATGTATATGTATATATATATGTATATATATATATATATATATTATGTATATATATATGTATATATATACATATATATATACATATATATATATATATAATATATATATATACATATATATATATACATATATATATATATACATTATATATATATACATATATATATATACATATATATATATATATATATATATATATATATATCTATGTATATATCTATATGCATATATATATATATATCTATATGTATATATATATATATATATATCTATATGTATATATATTATTATATATATATATATGTATATATATATATATATATATATATATATATATATATATATATATATATATATCTATATGTATATATATATATATATATATATCTATATATATATATGTATATATATATATATGTATATATATATATATATGTATATATCTATATGTATATATCTATATGTATATATATATATATCTATATATAATCTATATGTATATATATATATATCTATATGTATAAGAGCCTCATGATGCTCAGTCGATTTACAGCAGCAGCTTCGGACTTCAGAGAGGTCTGTATGTGGGTTCAATCCTGCAAGCCGGCTGATCAGAGAGCAGACAGTTTGCTATCCGTAGACATCCCGGGATTATATATGTAATCAACGGATAGGTTTGCTTAAAAAGCAAATGGATGTTAGACTAAATACACACAAAAACAAAAGCCACTACAACACCTTCTAAAAACATAACAAACATCTCACACGTCTCGAACTCGCCATACCCGCGCAATAACTTCGCTGCTGGGAAGAAAGGGCGTTGGGTCTGGTATGATACATGAAAAACATACGTACCGGGTCTAAGCGTGTCAGGCAGGGGCAGCCGATCGAGACCACAGGTCTACCCTAAAGCAAATCAAAAAGTCCTTCAAGAGAAGGCATCGTGCTTACCCATACAAAAATGGGAATAAAGCATCGTTAAAAGAAAAAAGAAAGAAGATATATCTATATGTATATATATATATGTATGTATATATATATATATATATATATCTATATGTATATATATATATATCTATATGTATATATATATCTATATATATATATATATCTATATGTATATATATATATCTATATGTATATATATATATATATCTATATGTATATATATATCTATATGTATATATATATATATATATATATATATATATATATATATATATATATATATATATATATATATATATATATATATATATATATATATATATATCTATATTGTATATATATATCTATATATATATATATATCTATATGTATATATATATATGTATATATATATATATCTATATGTATATATATATATATCTATATGTATATATATATATCTATATGTATATATATATATATCTATATGTATATATATATATATATATATATATGTATATATATATATATATATATCTATATGTATATATATATATCTATATGTATATATATATATCTATATGTATATATATATTTATATATATATATATATATATATATATATCTATATGTATATATATATCTATATGTATATATATATATCTATATGTATATATATATCTATATGTGTATATATATATATCTATATGTATATATATATATATATCTATATGTATATATATTATATCTATATGTATATATATATCTATATATATCTATATGTATATATATATATATATATATATATATATACATATATATATCTATATATCTATCTATATATCTATATATATCTATATATATATATATATATCTATATGTATATATATATCTATACATATCTATATATATATATATACATATACATATCTATATATATATATATACATATCTATATATATACATATCTATATATATACATATCTATATATATATACATATCTATATATATATATATACATATCTATATATATACATATCTATATATATATATATATATATATATATATATATATATATATATATATATATATATGTATATGTATGTATATAATATATATATGTATATATATATATATATATATATATATATATATATATATATATATATATATATATATATATATTGATACTCATGTACAGTATTTTAACCTCTATGTTTTGTGACTCTTTGTCACATCATCAGGGGCATCTATACAGTATACCCCCTGTATTCGCATTCTCACGATCCAGACTCACCTATTCGTGGATTTTTCTATGGAACATATATACACATTATTCGTGGAAAATTCACCCATTCACGGTATTTTTCACTGAGAAATATTCACCAATTGCTGTATTTTCATACAATTGTCATGACTAAATGGACTTTTTGTGATAAAACTATTAAAATACTCAGGTACCTGGGTAATGCTCAAGTTACGATAATTTGCCTTATGATAATTCAATTTTGTGTTTAGGTAAGGAATTGATACTGGTACGGCAATATTTATAAAACATTTTTAAATTTCATGAGAGCGCAGGCCGCAGCTTACCACCAGGCAGCGAGAGAGACCAAATTACAATAGACCAACTTCTTTTCCTCCATCTCTTTATCGCGTCTTCTAATTAAGGAAGTAAAAGTATTGTTAGTAACATTATACTCTTGCGTAAATGCATGCAGCCATAAACAACCGAACGAGCAACTCATGTTTTGCTTATAGCTAAATCGGATAGCAACAGCCGTTTTGCTTGTATTTCAACCATCGTACGGTAGTAAACAATTGCTGTAGTTATGTTACAAATGATGTTAAGTAGAATAGGGCTGATGTATTTTTACATTATACTCTTATTCGGTATGGATAAAAGATCGGCAAGGAAATATACTGCTAAATTTAACCTGCAAGTTGTAGCTGAAGCTGAGAAAACAATGTTCAAGCTGCTAATGACTATAAATTATCGTGCATTTGCAACATGAATGAAACTCGACCGTAATTAAAATGGGAGAGAAAGTATTTTAATCAAAACTACTAGGCATGAAAAAACACATTATTGCTGTTTTTATGCTGATAAACGATAAATACGTAAAGCTCATATTATGATGAAATCAAGTGAAAATAGAGAACGGAATCTTGATTTTTTTTACACAAAACAAACACACCCCCAAAAGGCCAATGTCATCTATTAACGAAAAAAATAGCTAAATTAATTTCACAACGAGACATATTTAAGTTATATTTCGACTTAAAAACACTTCGTTTAACGAAAAATAACCTTGTCCCATATAAGTAAAGTATCCTGAGATTCATTTACGCTAACTAGAAGCAAGAAAAACTCTATGAACTGAGTTAAATACAGCGAAATAAACTTGTAAAGTCCCCGCTCAATGGGTTTTCTATGGTAAACTTCCCGTTTTCTACGGTGACTCTCCTACAAGCCTGGGTCAAGCCAAATAGCTACATTTTTATCTATGTAAATACATATCTGTTACTGATTTATTTATGCCTGTTTACTTTTTATATGTGTTAGAATGTTATTGTGTCCATTCTTGCATTTTGATCTTTTATGTTATTTGTGTTTACCTGTCTGAATTAACATTGAGAGTAACTGACCTCGGGTCATCTGTATCCTATTGTGTTCCTTTGTATGACGTCCACACGCCGCTTTATAAGTGTCCTGCTTTCCTAATAAACTAGCAGTACATGTCCACCTGCTCATTATTTAGCACCTCTTAAAGTGGTGACCCCGGAGTGTTTCCTGGAGCAATTAGCAGACTCATACGGCGACCTAGTCTTGGCTCCATGAACTACCCCACGCCCCCCAACAGACTAAACATGGCGCTTTAACAAAGCGTTCGGGCATGCTGACTCTCGTCGGCAGATCACCAGCGTCATTAGCGGACCCACATGGTGCGCTCCCAAGCACGTGTTGATGCGAGTAACCCACTCCCAGTAAGAGGGCAATAGTGAGTATGGACGCGGACATTCCCTCCCACATACAGTTATCCGTGAACTTCACGGACTCGGACATCTCCCTCGTGCACAACCCGCCTGCGCCCTTCCCCATGCCAGGGCTCGCGCGCTCCTCCACGTCGGTACCCGCTCCCCACACGCTGCCTGTTCTGATGGAACAAACAAAGTTCGTCACCATAAAGCCAGGGCCCCCTTCACAGCATGCAACCCGTCATCATACTCTACAGGGTTGAGGGGCAGTTCAGGTTGGCGGACTTACCGGAAGGTGCTGCAGGCAGATGCCGTGATTGATGCCCTTTCAGAAGAGGTCTACAAGAAGCTCATCCCGTGGGTGTCGCCGACGTCCCGTCACCTGGGCCAAACCTGGCTGGCCTCACTCGCCGAGACCTGCCCCGCCGGTCTCCGAGAGGGCCGCCCACACCCTTGATCTCGTGAACAACCCTCGACACGACCAGAATTTCCTGGAGACATGGGACGTGATCCAGGACCTCCTCATCCTTCCCGAGACAGACAGCAGCGGCAGGCAGTCGGAGATAAGCCTGTCAAGGGAGATCTTCCTCCTCCTCCCGAGGTCCTAACCCAGATCCTCGAGCCTTGCACAATGCCACTCCGGGACCTGATCAGGGCGGGCGCAGCAACTGACGGACTCCAAGCACTAGGCGGGCATCCATGCCCGCACACCCCATCAGCTCCCTCCAGCCGGAGGAAATGCAGAGGAGGGAGATGCGCTGTCACCAGGAGGCAGCCCTCCCCACAAGAAGCCCACCAGGACCTCTATTACCACCAGCGGTACGGGCAAGGACGCTCGGAACTGCCAACCCCACCTGCTCTTTTCAGCCCATTCGAAAAACGGGGAGACGGGCGTCAACAGAACAGGGCTGCCGGAGCAGAGGAAACCCAGGAGCCCAATACCTGTAGGTTTCTACGTCCACGACACCATATCCGCAGGATGATGCTGGTTGACACTGGAGCCGTTCTGATCAGTGTTCCCAGCATCCAGAGAGGACTGCACCAGCGGACCCGCTACCTTCCTGACGGCCCCCAACGGGTCCCCATCCTCTCATACGCACCAGGCTCCTGTCGATCTCCATTCTCGCCGTGGAGTAAACCTGGAACTTCATGGTCGTGGACGTGAGGACCCCACTCCTGGGCGCGGACTTCCTCACCCACTTTGGTCTGGCAGTCGACGTCGGTCGCAAGCGTCTATTGGATACCGACTCCTGCCAGTCCCTTCCCCTGGCGACGGGCCCCAGCTCGCCCGCCAACTGCTCCGTCGCCCCGCACCAGTATGCCCAACTGCTGAAGGAGTTCCCGACGTCTTCAAGCCCCATACAAGAATTCCTTGGGATGGTCAACTGCTACAGGAGATTCATCCCCAGGGTCGCGGACACCATGGCCCCCCTGACGGAGATCCTGAAGGGCCACCTGAAGTCCTTAGTTTGGGGACCCGACCAGCAGCAGGCCTTCTCCTTAACAAAGGCTGCCCTTGCCGAGGCAACCGCCTTGGCCCACCATGACCCCAACACCCCCCCTTCAGCTGACGACGGACGCCAGCAACATCGCCTGTGGGGCCGTCCTGGAGCAGGTCGTCGCCAGAGCCCCCCAGCCCATCGCCTTTTTCAGCAAGAAGTTCAGCCCCACCGAGTCCCGCTACAGCATCTTCGACAGGAACTCGCGTGGTATATCGGGCGATGCGTCACTTCAAGTTCCTCCTGGAGGGTACGCCCTTCACAATTTGGACAGACCACCACCCTGCTGGTCCACGCCTTCACCAAGCAGGGGGACGCATGGTCTTCCAGGCAGCAGCAGCATCTCACGGCCATCACAGAGTTCACCTGCACAATCAAGTACCTCCCCGGCAGGAAGAACCCTGTAGTGGACGCCCCCTCCAGGATCGAGCTCAATGCAGTGCAGCTCGGGATAGACTACGAGGACCTCGCCTGGGAGCCGACCACCGACCCAGAGACTCCAGCCTACTGCACCACCATCACGTCGCTCAAGTGGAAGGACACGCCCCTCGCCCCTGGTGGGCCAACACTGCTGTGCGACATAAGCACCGGCCAACTTTGCCCACTGGTGCCCGCCTCCCGCTGCCGTCTGGTGTTTGATGTCATCCACAGGCTGCCCCACCCCTCTGGCAGGTCGACAGCCAAGCTGTTGGCAGAAAAGTTCGTCTGGCACGGTATGTGGAAGGGCATGATGGCCTGGGTGAGACAGTGCATCCAGTGCCAGACCAGCAAAGTAGGGCGGCACACCAAAATGGGGGTGGGCGAGTTTCCCCAGCCAGGGAGGCGGTTCGGACACATCCATGTAGACGTGGTTTGGCCCCTTCCCCCATCAGGCGGGGCCAGTTATCTCCTGACGGTCGTCGACCACTCCACCAGGTGGCCTGAAGTGATGCCCACGCAATAAGCCACCGCCAATGCGTGTGCCGAGGCCCTCCTCTCCAGCTGGGTCAGCCGGTTCGGTGTCCCGGACCACATAACCACCGACAGGGGCCCTGCCTTCCTGTCCGAGTTATGGTCTGCCCTGGCACGCCTGCTGGGGACCTCTCACCACACCACCACTGCCTACAGCCCCGTGGCCAACGGATTGGTGGAGCGGTTCCACAGGTCCCTGAAGGTGTCCCTCATGGCCCGCTGCACCACCAAGGATTGGAAGTACCAGCTGCCTTGGGTCCTCCTTGGGCTGAGGACCGCTCCCAGAGCCAATGGCAACCCGTCCACAGCAGAGAAAGTCTACAGGGAGCACCTCGTAGTCCCGGGCGAACTCGTCACGGGGGATCGCCACAACCTGACAGTCCAGAGGCTCCGTGACACAGTCGAGAAGTTCGCCCCCTGCCAGCGGACGTACGTAGACAGGACAACACCATTCACGCCTCCCGGCCTGTCCTCCACCAACGTCTTCATCAGGAACGATGCTGTCCACCTGCCCCTAACCAGGCCCTACAGGGGCCCCTTCCGCGTGGTGGAGCTGAACTCCAAAGCATTCCAGCTGGCTGTGCACGGGAATGACGACTGGGTGTCTGTTGACTGTCTCAAGCCCGCCCTGCTGGAGGAAGTCGTCGACGATACCACGCAGCGGCCTCTGCAGGGACCGTCGTCCCCGCAGCCAGCCCAACCCCCAAAAAATTCACATGGCCGCCCCCAGAAGCACCAAGGCAGCGCAGCAGCCAGCCGCTCCCACTCACGCCACATCCCCCAGCTGACTTGGCGGAGCCGCAGCACTCTCCAGCGGCCCAGCAGATACCTAGTTTAATCAGACATTACCCAAGTCTTTGTGGGGGAGTATTGTAAAGTCCCCAATCAATGGGTTTTCTGTGGTGAACTTCCCATTTTCTACGGTGACTCTCCTACAAGCTTGGGTCAAGCCTAATAGCTACATTTTTATCTATGTAAATACGTATCTGTTACTGATTTATTTATGCCTGTTTGCTTTTTATATGTCAGAATATTATTGTGTCCATTCTTGCATTTTGATCTTTTATGTTATTTGTGTTTGCCTGTCTGAATTAACATTTGAGAGTAATTGACCTTGGGTCACCTGTATCCTATTGTGTTCCTTTGTATGACGTCCGTACACCGCTTTATAAGCAGCCTGCTTTCCTAATAAACCAGCAGTACATGTCCACCTGCTCATTATTTAGCACTTCTTAAAAACTTACTGCTAATTGATTTCCAAACCAAATTATTGATTGCTATGATTGCAATTTATAATACAAAAGCAATATAAGAATATACAAAATATTATAGGATACAGTGAAGTAAAGCATAACATTTTAAAAGATCCAAGGAAAAGATGCATATTCGTTATTTTGATGTTTGTATAATACGATATTAATCTGTGAATACAGAGTACAGTATAATGTAGGCTAGGCTACTGTATATGTATACCATAGTGTAGGCTAAGTTAATTCTTGTTTGTTATTCAATTTCTCTTTGTACTGAATTATCATGTCGCTCTGCATGAACCTCCAGAATTAGCTGATATTAATAATTAATATACCGTGTATATATAGAGTATATTTTATAGTGTAGGCTAGGCTACCATATATGTATACATGGTACTGAATACCCTGGTGTGGTCTAGGCTATATTCAAGATACGTTTTTTCCAGCAAACGATGGGTTTTTTGGAACCTAATCCCATCGTAAGTAGGATAATACCTGTATAAGGATTTTTAGAGATTTTTTTGTTGTTTTTGAACTATCAAAATAGGCAGTTCTAAGTGTTTTTAGAGGTGTTTTAAGAATTTGCGGATTTTAGCTATTCGTGGGGGCGTGTGGTACGCATCCCAAGTGAATACGGGGGGTTTACTGTAAATTAAATATCAAACATTAGAGCATATACTTGAAAATATATGCACTAAATTACACTTAAAAATTATACACAAAAAAACACGAAATTAACGTTATACAAAAATGAATTAGGAACTAAGCAAAATCACACACACTAAAACCTATGCACTAAATTACACATAAACTAAACATAAAAGAAGAGAATTTAAAATTACTCAATAAAAAAGGGAACAACAAAACCTATAAGAAAAATTAGACACAGGAGCGGGACAGACACCAACCTTTCAAAGCAAGAGTAAAAAGCACACTAAAATTTATATAAACCTACAGGCCAGAGAACCGAAAGTAAAAACAACCAAATTAGGCAAAATACAGTGGAGCAGCCGTAGTTTGGTGATTAAGAATAGGAACTTTCAATTTGATATTGAGGCTCTCAAGTATAAGCAGTTCTGATGTTTCTTTTGCTTGGCCTATAATTTTGAAGTAATCATACTCAATAGGTGTTTTATAGTTGTTAGCATGGTTTCTGATGTTGGATAATTCCAGGCTGGATAGTCTGCAGCCAGTACGATGGCTTATTCCAATATGGGAATCAGCTCTTACCTTGAGTAAACGTCGGGTCGAACCCACATAATTACCCAATTTACATCCGGGGCACTTATAATCATATACTACGCCCGACGTCACAAGGGACAGAGCCGATCTTTCACAGAAAACAATGAACCAATAGTTCTATGATTTTTTGGAATAAATTTCAGGTTTAGGGCTCCAATGTGCTTGTGGATCACCATGATAACTTGGTTCTGAAAATTGTAGTTGTTTGGTAAATATGGAAAGCTGGCAAGCATAAGAAGTTTAGGAACACTGGAAGTAGGAATGGTAGGGGAAAATTTCTTATCAAGGACCTGGTGGATGATTTTGTAAATCAGTTTGGTTGGGAAGCAATTATTGTTAAAATACTGAATTAAAAATACTATTTTACGGTGAAAAGCCGCCCAGTTGGATGTTAAAATAAAAGCTCCATGTACAAGTGTATAAATGGCATTGACTTTAAAATAAAATAAAAAAACAAAAGCAATAAAAATTGGAGCCAAGACCCGTAAATGTCTTCTTCCTATAAATGGTAGTATTAAAATGATCAGGCTCTGTTGAGGCTAAAACATCTAAAAAGGCTAGCTTGCCTTCATATCCCTTTTCCAGTGTAAACTTAATGTTCCTGTGAAATTGACTGGCAAAGTGTAAAAATCTTTCTGCATCATAGTCGTTTTTAAACAGGACAAAGCTGTCGTCTATATAACGTGAATAAAATAGGGGATGGAAGGACAGGGGCAATCTTCCAAAATGTGCTCCTCCAGGGAGCACATAAAGATATTAGCAAAAGTTGGGCCCACAGGCGGCCCCATTGCCATCCCATCCACCTGTTTGTATAAATTATTACTGAAAACAAAAGCCATGTCCAGCATGGCCAATTCTAAAGGGGTTCTAAAAGAATCAATGTTAAAATTACAATAAATAGAGTCAGGTTGTGGAAAGAACTTGGCCAAAATTAGATTAATGGTTTCACTCATGGGTACATTCGTGAACAGTGATGCAACATCTAGACTGGACATATATAAGTCTGAGTCCTGTGAGAGTATTCTACTTTTAAATTCTTCAGAATTCTTTAAAGTATATTGGTTATGAGTCAAGGGCTCCAATAACGGTACTAAGAACTTTGCAAGTTTTGTACAGAATTCCAGTTATTTCTAGTGTACAGGGGGTACTTTCCTGCGGCGGCAGGAAGGATCCGTAAGTATTGAAGTTTGTTTATTATTACTTAAATACTTGGTACACCCTACTGTCCTTCCTGCAAATAATGATAATTGGCAATTATTTGACTCCTCCTCTTTTTGTATTCTTCTTGTTCCGAGGGAGCGTCGAGATCTGCCGATAAATAAGTAGAGATTTCTGTCAGAGCCTGTGGGCAGTTGAGCCAGTCTTCAGTGTACAAGCCAGTCTTCAGTTGAGCGAGTCATCGACAAGTATGATGTACATTTATGGCGCTGCTAAAATTACTTTAAGTCAAGGGTCCCTCACGAGGCATTTGTATATTTCCCTGTGACTCCATATTTTGGACGGCATATTTGTCGGCACCCTGGATGATCTCTGGCCCCCCAGTTTATGGTTCATCACGGTCTTGGACTTCACCTCACCTCAGTGGATGATTCTGTCAGGACATACTACAACGTTCTACGAGCATTAGCGTCAATCACTTCTCGCTCGGATGGACTACGGTGAGTACCAAGTATTGTTAGGGCAAATACGTAATGGTAACCGTAATCATCTCTTTGAGCCTTTGTTGCTGCCTTTAATGACCTTTCTGCCTGTAATTGGTTAAGTATTATTACTTTTGTTTATTACATATTTTATATTGAAGGATTTTTCCCGTCCTTGCAGTGGTTCTGAAGCTCTGCTGAAGGTGTTATTCCTTTTAGTATTGTACATAAGTAGTAAGCTAAGATTTCATTTTCATAGTAATAAGGTAGAATACATGACTGAAGAACATTATCTTTCTGTAAATAGTAACTTATAAGGGTGTTACATCATTTCAGGATAGGGTTATTATCCAGCATTGATAATATGGTTATCTGGCTTAGTTTTTCCTGTCCTTGACCTACTCACAGTTAAGGTAACACGTTTACTTATTCCTATATATAAGTGCTTCTTGTAATATTCTTCTTATATATCAGTTAATATTAAAATTCCAAGGCTTTGACATTTATATAGGTTTTCCTTATTTCCAACTGGTTTTTAAATGAGAAAAAGTATTGTGAGCAATCACCATAAGTTCATTTTGTAATTGGGATAAGTCTGAACATAATTCTAGTCTTTTTATATGTTATGACCCTACACAAGGTGAATTATGGTCATAATCTTTTACGACATCTGTTTTAAGAACAGCATCTTATCATCTTGCATCCCTAAGATTCTCTGGTAGCAATGACCAACACTGGGTCAGCACATTCCTTCTCTACCGTCGACTCCTCTCACTGAACCTATCATCAAACAAAGGCCTACTGGAATTAATCACCAAGATGCAAAACTAGGCTTTATTTGCAAATTTAACAAAAGTGTTTCAGCAAAAGCTATAGTCATGAAATGGAGTGACTCACACCCCACATAGATGGAAATCATGACTAGAGGAAATTCAGACTCACAATCTATCGAATTAATGATGACAGACCAACCAATACTAGTGACTAACACCCTGGTCACCAAACAAAATAAAGAGGTCATAATTATTCTAGAACAAAATAAATGTCACAGAGTATGTTAAAAGAACACCACTTCCAAAATATTCATCATCACAGGACGAACCCAGAATTCCTGTTAAAAGAAACATATCATATATTAAAACCTGAAATGGTGTTTAAAGAGATCAACATTCAAAATGGAAAGATGCACAATGGAGAGCAGAACGGGAAAATGCATAATGGAGAAAGAGAGAAGTTTCACTGCGACACAAAAATGGGTATTCCATATAATGTCTGAAAAAATATGTGTTAATGAGTTATCTTACTCACTAACACTGCACAAAGAGCTAATTACAACCAGCAGCAAATCGAAGTCCATAGCCATTGTATGTTCCTCTCATAATATACCATTAGAGAGTGCACACATGCACGCACACACTTAATAACCCCTCCCTGAAAGCGTGACGACACCGGTTCAATGTTCAAAAGATCACAACGCTTCCATCAATCTGTCACATGATCAGAAGGCACAAATGAACGTGTCAGATACCCACTGTATCTAGATGTGGAAACCTCCGTCAACACAAATGCCACCTGCACAGGATATACCTTTCACAGACAAGCACATAGTTCATTAAAGACTTAATAGGAGCTCGGCCCACCTACCTCTGGGCACCCCCGCCCAGGTACAAAAAATATCCAGTCGAAAGTTCAGTAGGGGCCAGCTCCAAAAATCATAGCAAACCATATGCACTAGACATGACAGTTACTTGTCTCGTATGCACGATTGTTATTCCAATAAACAGTTCGTTGTAGAACACATCACTTCACATCTTGCATCCTTGATGATCTAAATATTCTGGAAGGAGGCTTGCAACTATACAAGCCTATGCTTCTCTTCACATCTTGAATTCTTGACGATCCAACTACCCTGAACGGCTTGTGACTGCACAAGCCCATGTTGAATGGGGCGCCCATGAATTCTTTGCTCCAAACAGATGTCTCCCAGCAACGATGGTGACTTGTAGACGTCCTGCCCGACATCACTCCAAAAAACCCTGGATCCTCTCATGAAGGCGCAGGCATAATGTAGACGGTCCCCATATCCAACTTCTATCACTTGAGGCTCATAGAAGTCATTCCATTAGGCGCTGCTAAGAGGAAGTGGTGTATAACGTAAGTCGGTCATGTTGACAGTCAACCCAAAAGGTATCTAGTCTCCTCACTATCCCATACTATTACTGAACCATTAAAAAAAGTTAAGTATATCTTAGTTTAACCAGACCACTGAGCTGATTAACAGCTCTCCTAGGGCTGGCCCGAAGGATTAGATTTATTTTTACGTGGCTAAGAACCAATTGGTTACCTAGCAACGGGACCTACAGCTTATTGTGGAATCCGAACCACATTATAGCGAGAAACGAATTCCTATCACCAGAAACAAATTCCTCTTGTTCTTCACTGGCCGCTCGGAGATTCGAACTCACAACCAACAGAGTGGTAGTTGAAAACGGAAGCTGCTCACCCAGCAAGGAACTAAAACCACTAAGGAAAGGTCATATGATAAAACTATGAAACAATTCAAAGTTCTTAACTGGAATTTCCACCGTCAACCTCCTATCATTTACGCTAACATTAAGATGCTATCATACAAATTCTTCCCAGTAAAAAATTACCTGAGAACCATACAGATATACAGAATTCATTAAAGGCAATTCTAAACACCTGAGAGGTAAAATATCTCCCAAAATTCCCCCTCAGAAGCGGCATCCACTGCCTTAAACTGAGTTTGAATTTCCGATGACATGTATTCCGCTCTTTACTCAACATTCAAGGTAGTCTGACAGGAAGAAAAAGCTACTGTACCATCTAAACACCCCCCCCCATCACTATCAACTTGTAACCAATCCCATTTAAAGAAGTCCTCAAAGTCCCAAAACCTTCCTGTAATTTCTCTTAACTATCTCATAAAGTCATAAAAGTTTTACCCTGGTTAGCAAATACTGTCGATACCCACTCAGTTCTCAGCAAATTAGCAACTGACATACTAGCAATCGCTCCTATGATCATAACGGCTCCAATTACCAATGACACAGTCCTCTTACTCCTTCTAGAAGAGAGCTGAAAAATTGAAACACCTAAATTTGGAAGCCATGTTAAAGTCTTCCTAATCCTATCCTGAACCCTAACTGCTGTAGCATTAAGTTTGGTTAGTCAACCCCATAACAGATCAAACAGATTCCGTCCGATATTCAAATCTCAAAAAAAAAAAAAAAAAATTCCTAAGCAACAGAACTTTTATTCTGAAACTCTATACTCAAAGATATTGTGTCAGACGACAACGACCACTACACCTCATAATCTTCTTGTATAATAACACCTGGGCCTAACCTCGCTACGAAATTAGCCCATGCCACGACTCCCAAAGTCATGGGAATACGAGACTTCAGCATAAAAAACAAAGGAAAGAATCTAAAAGTTACTAGATCTTGAAACGGGAAAGAAAAAAATGAAACCCATATATCTATAAAAACCCTATGGTATTCTGCATTTAATTTTAACTAAGTATCGTAAAACACACAAGCAAAAAAACTGAACTCGGACAATTAAAGATTTGTCCTCCCCTGTTAAAAAACTACAAGTCACGCCCCATTTAAAACTCATTAAAAAAACAGGAAAGAAAAAAAATTATCAGAACCACAGTACAACACAGGAATTAACCCATAAGATTCCCATTAACCTGTCTTATTAATTTTAGATATATGGGTCAACCGAGACACACCCATATTCTTGTCTAGAACAACAAATTTATTCCCCTTCTTTACTTCTACAACACGAAAAGGACCTTCAAATTTAGGACCTAGCTCATAGTTCAACTGATTCCTGACATTTATTTTCACAAAAACCTTATCTTCCACAGCAGCTTTAACTCTATCCGGCTTTTCTTTACTTCTGTCCACCATGTCCTGCATTTTCATTTCAAGATTCCTAGCAAGATGTGCATACCTCTCTTTTGCCGCCGACACAAGGGCCCTAACAGTCTCATCCCCCAGTGGAATAGGTAACAAATCGAACATGCCCCGCCCTTGGTAACCAAACAGTGCTTCATTGGGAGACATTCCAGTGGTATCACTGGTATCACCAACCATGGAATTAATGCTATGCTGCACCTGTGGAATATATCGATCCAAATTCACATCATTCCCCCCACAATCATTCTGAGAGCTTCAATAACCTTCCTATTTGCCCATTCACACAGCCCATTAGCTTCTGGTCTATAGGGAATAATAGTGACTTTCAGAATGTCCATTACCTCCGGAACCCCATAACGACAAATATACCCATTAAAGAAAGTGACTGCCACCTCTTCCCGCTGTTTTATGCGTCAACAGAAAAATCTCTACGAACCTAGTTATGGCCTATGGCAATAACTAGATTCACTGGAATTGGTCAAAAGGTCCATATGGACCCTGGCCCACGGCCTGCTGGGAATAGGAAATTAACCCAATTTACAAGAAACAACCCGATGGCTTGCATGCATTACAAACTGAACAACCTCTCACAAAGTCTTCCACTGACGTGAGCATGTTCTTCCAAAAGAATGGTCCCTGTATATTCTGATAAGTTTTCTCAATACCCAAATGTGGACTGCCAGACCTACAGTGTACAATATCCAGAACCGTAGGTACTAAACTCCTAGGAACAACTATTTGCGTCGCACCACCCTTATCCTCACTATTCCTCAGTCTGTATCTAATCTTCCTAACTAACAAATTACCCTCTAATTCGAGCCCTGCAAAAGGCAGGTTATAATCCTTCCTAACTAATCCCCTCTAAGAAACGCTTTTGCCCCTGCCAAAATATCAAACTCATCCTGCTTAGCTTCTTCTAAACTAATATCCCAATCTATGCAGTCTCCAGATACATAACATACATGAGTACCATCTGCATCAGAAAAACTTCTACTTAGGGTGTCCGTTACAACATTGTCTACTCTCTATACACCTAATCTTTGCACCAAAATCCCTGATTGTCAGATACCACCTAGCCCTTTTAGGGAAAAGATCTGGCTTACTAAAAAGATCCAACAATTACTTATGATCTGCAAGAACCTCTACTTGATTGCCCAACAGTAACATTTTGAAATGCACTAAACTAGACACTATGGCAAAGGCCTCTTTGTCCACTACTGACCATAACCGTTCATTACTACCCCTTGTCTTAAACTTCCTACTGTAAAATGCAATTGGATGGAGTCTTCCATCGAACTTCTGCATAAGGCATGCCCCTGTACCCATATAACTTGCGTCCGGTACCAATGTGAAAGGACGTTCCAAATCAGGAAACTTCAACACTGGGGGATTCACTAAGGCATCCTTAATCTTCTGAAAAGCTACCTGCTGTCCATCTCCCCATACAAATTACACATCATCCCCCAGGACAGGGGAGATTGTAGAATAGAAAAACCCCTCACAAACCTACGGAAAATCCAGCCATGCCTAAGAATGACTGAGTCTGCCTTACTTTATCATCATTCACTTTAACACCCTCCTTAGAAATAACATGACCCAAATATACTATTTGCCTCTTCAGAAAATTACATTTAGCTAATTTTATCTTCAAACCCGCTAACCTAAGTCTGCTAAAAACCTTCCTAAGAACCTCCAAATGTTCCTCTACCGAATCCATGGCAACTAATATGTCATCCATGTATAGGAAGACATGTTTCCCTAACAAGTTATGCAAAACTGTATTCGTTAGCCTAGTAAATGTCATAGGACTACCCAATAAACCAAACAGCATCCACGTGAACTCATAATGCCTCTTTGGCAAAGAGAAAGCCATGTACTCTAGACTCTCTTTGTTAAGCAGTATGTGTAAGTACCCTTGCATCAGATCACTTGAAGAATAAATATTCTTGCCCCCAATCTCAACAAATAAATCTGGCAAACACGCCACAGGGTAGCGATCAGGAATGGTTTTCTCATTCAACTTCCTAAAGTCCACACAAACTCGGACTGAACCATTCTTCTTAGGCACTGCCAACAACGGGAAATTAAAAGGCGAGGAACTGGGCCTAACAATGCTTTCTTCCTCCCACTTATTAACCTCTTGCTCTACCTGTTCTCTAATCTTAAAAGGAATCCTATATGAAAGAACAAAAATAGGCTTAGTCTTGTCCTCCAACTGAACCTTGTGTTCTAACACATTTGTTAACCCTAACTTATCCCCTTTAAGAGCGACTGTCTGCAAACTCAGCCAGAACATCTTCCACACCCCCAACATGTATTTCTATATAATCAGCATTGTCTAAATGATCCCTAAAAGCCTGCCTCCTAGCCTGTAAATCTGCTTCTGAAAAGCTACAAAAATTCCCGGCAATGGCAACTGAATTTTCTTCATCGATCCAGTTAACAAAGTCGATTACATAAGCACCCTTCTGATTATTGTGAACTGAATCATTACAGTTTAGCAATTCCACCCAAGTATCCCCTGAACTCGATACCTTGTTTGCAGAACCCATATACACTACCCCCTTCAGCTTTTCGCTACACTCATCCACATATCCACATACACCTGTCTGGATTTATGCATTCCTTTTACTCGAACTTTTACCATAGCAACCATACCAGGACCAAGAACCATATCATCCGACAAAACCCCTTTATAACACTTCTTACCCACCGACATATGTTCAGCATCCACCCGCAAATTCTCATGCACCCCCGATCCATTACCATCGTCTACTACACTCACATCCATCCCCTCATAAGGCACAAGCACACCAAGTACTCCCATATACCACATACTCCTGTATGAACCAAGTTTTTTCGTCTCCGACTCACTGGATGACCCAGTAACAATGTATTCCCCAAAGCAGCCCCTCATATACCCAGAAACGGTTCTGTAAAAGTTCTACCCCCAAGAGATAAATCCACATCTATGTATCCCAAAACCTGTAACCTATTTGCTTGAACATCACATACTGTCTCTTTAGCAGGCCTCAAAGAATGATCAGAAAACAGTGATCAGAACAACTCATAATTCATCATATCAGTAGAGGCACCTGTATCTATAAAAATATTGACCATGACCCCATGCACAGACCCTTTTATCACCGGCCTTGCCCCTGAGGGTTCCCCCAGAAGTCCTATATCACAAGAAACACCCATCCAGTTTTCCTTTTCAATTGATCGGTCTTTAGACAATGCTCGCTGATCACACGATCCCCTCAAAAAGTCCGCTTGAGGAACTTTCTTAATGAGCTACCAAAATTCTGAAATGTAGGCCTACCATGATACTGTCTCGGAGACGGACAAGACTGCCAAGGATGACCATAACTCCTACAACCGCCACAATATTTAACACAGCAAAATCTCTTAATGTGTCCCTGCATATTACAATTAAAACAACGAACCCATGGGGCCTGAGAACTCGACCCAACCATGAACCTTTGACTCTTCCGAATTTCAGCAAAACCCGTACAACCACGGACTGAATCTCCGCGCCCTATACAACCATAGTCTGACCTAAGGAATCTCTGATCACTATTTCCTCTCCTAGCCATTTTCGCAGCTTTCCTCTCCGTAAATAAATCCGTTAACTTACTCTAGGCTGATCACAAAGTGAGAGGACATCTCTTAAGGAAAAAACACAAGAAACTAAACAATTCTCCTTGAAAGAATTCCCACACAATATGAAACCCTCAATGTTAATTCCCTGTTCTCTAACAATTAATCCCCAAAAATCAAAAGAAAGTACTAATTAAACCCACAATTAAATCCAAAATCCCATGGGGAAAAAACAGGCAGGCCGAGAGCACAGATGACTGCAAAGTAGGTCAAGATGAACTTCGCATCTTCAAAGGCTAAAAAAAAAAAAACACTCAGTGCCCCCCCAGTAAAGAGAATGGGAGTCTACCCTCACGTAAAGAAAATGGGACTCGAACAAACGGAAGCAAGAGAAGAGAGAGAGAGAGAACATAAAGAGAAAGCAAAAACAATTGGTTCCCCTCCCCTTAGTGCAATATCTCCCCCCTATTCTCCCCAACCCATCTATGATCTACCGAAGCACACAAAAAAAACGCTGAGTTCAAAACCCCGAAGAGAAGAGCTTGCCTCTCCAGCTGTCAAGGCAAAAATTGCCAAGTAAGCTTGCAGCAACAGCTTCCCTCTTGCATACAAGCACGTATGTACCCAAAATAAAACGTACATATGTAACTATAAAAAAGTTTGGAAGTCTAAGAAATGTACACATGTAAAGTCCCCGCTCAATGCGTTCTCTGTAGAGAACATCCCGTTTTCTGTGGTGCCTTTTCATCGACCTAAGGTCGATTGGAATATATATTTATCATCATAATTGTAAACTGTATATATGTTGTCTTTCTAAACAATCCTGTTTTATGTACATATAACATACATAACTCATTATTTATCTTATATGTCAAACATTTATGATCACTATGTTCTCTGTATGAACCTGTCCTGTTTTTGTAAGGAATTAAATTAGTTTGACCTCAGGTCACCTGTAAATCTTTGTAACAGCGATCTCTGCAAACTATGCAGACATCTGCATCCCGCTTTATAAGCAGCTCATTTTCATCAATAAACCAGCAGTACTTGTCTTCCTGCTCATTATTTCGCAATTCTCTCACAGTGGTGACCCCCAGAGTGGTTCCCGGAATCCATTAACAGACCCAAACGGCAGCTAAGTCTTGGCCCAATGAACCTAATCCATGCCCCTAGCAGACTAACTACGGCGCTCTAACAAAGCATTCGGGTGTTAACTGACCCTCGTTAGCAGGTCGCCAGTGTCATTAGCGGACCCACACAGCACGCTCCCCCAGCTTGTATTGGCGTGAGTGTTCCCACACACTCCAAGTGAGAGCGCAAATAGAGCATGAACAGAGACATTCCCGACCACGTACAAATTACCGCGAACCTCTCAGAGGTAGACACCTCCCTCTCGCAACCCCCTCCCACACACACCTCCACACCGGTACCACCGCCCCACACGATGACCCCCCTGACGGACCAACCACAGACGGCCCTTAACATAAGGCTGCCACCATTCACCAGGGAGAACACAGTGTCTTGGTTCTACAGGGTCGAGGGGCAATTCAGAATAGCAGGCCTGACTGATGAGGTGTTCAAGGCGGACATCGCCATTGAAGCCCTCTCGGAGGAGATATATAAGAAGATCGCCCCTTGGTTGACGACGACGTCGGTCCCCTCCACCTTCCAAGAACTCAAATCCACTCTCGTTGAGACCTGCTCCCTGCCAGTCTCTGAGAGGGCTGCCCGCGCCCTCGACCTCCCCTCAACCCCCGGCAGGAGGGAAATCTCTTGGAAGTGTGGCACGCCCTCCAGGACCTCCTCCTCCTCCCCGAGACTTACAGCAGTGGCAGGTGCAAGGAGATCAGTCTGTCGAGGGAGATCTTCATGCCGGAGGTCCATGGGCAGATCATGGACACGTACACCCTGCTGGTCGAGGACCTAATCAGGTTGGCGCAGCAGCTGATGGACTCCACGAAGGTGGCCAAGCGGGCGATTACACCCGCACACTCCGCCAACTGCTTCCTGCCAGAGGACCCCACCACGGAGCCTGTCAACTCCGTTGAGCAGAAAATGTCGTCCCACCAGCAGAAGAGGGAGGGGCCGGGGCTATGCTACTTCCATTTCTTCCCTTCAAAAAACGCAGGAGGCGGTGGCCAACCCCACAGGCTGCCATGGCAGCAACAACAAAAATACCCAGGGTCCCCTTACCATTAGGGTTCTACGTCCGCGACGCGATCTCCAGCAGGATGATGTTGGTCAACACTGGAGCCATGCGTTTGGTGTTTCCACCTTCAGGAGAGGACCGCAGATGACCGCTGGACCCGACTACCTGCCTGACAGTTGCAAACGGGTCCCCCATCCTCTCTTATGGCACCAAGCTCTTGTCAATCTCCATCCGTGGCTGGAGGTACAGCTGGGAGTTCAGCATCGCGGACGTCAGGACTCCACTCCTGGGGCCGGATTTCCTGGCCCACTTCAGTCTAGCAGTCGACGTCGGCTGCAAACACCTGCTGGACACCAAGTCCTGCCAGTCCCTGCCCTTGTCACCAGACCCCAGGAAGCCTGCCATCTGTTCCATTGTGCCCCACCAGTATGGTTCCCTCCTGAAGGAGTTCCCGGAGGTCTTCAAACCCAAGCTCTGCCAGATGACCGGGACTCCTGCCAAACACAGGATATACCACTATATCAAGATGAAGGGGCCCCAGCGAACATGAAGTTCCAACGGCTTCCCCTGCAGCGCCTTCAGGAGGCCAAAAAGGCCTTTGCAGAGATGGAAAGGATGGGCATATGCAAAAAGGCTCCCAGCCCGTGGGCCTCCCCTCTTCACATGGTGCAGAAAGTGGACAGCACCTGGAGGCCCTGCGGCGGCTACAGGCAGCTGAACCTGGCAACAGAACCGGACCATTACCCCCAGCCGAACATGCAGGACCTGACGGCCTCTTTCCACGGGGCCAGGATATTCTCCAAAATGGGCCTACTAAAGTCTTATTTTCAGGTCCCAGTAGCACCGGAGGACATCCCCAAAACCGCCGTCATGCCCTTCGGGTTCTATGTCTTCTCCTTCTCCACCTTCGGCCTGAGGAACGCAGGCGCGACCTTCCAGAGATTGATGGACAGCATCCTGGGGGACCTGGACTTCTGCGTCTGCTACGTCGACGATATCCTAATCTTTTCCAGATCCCGGGAGGAACACCTGCAACACATCCGGAAGGTCCTACAGCTCCTGCAGGAAAGTGGCCTCGTCGTCAGGTTTGACAAATGCACCTTTGGCATCGAGAAGGTGGAGCTCCTGGGCCACGAGATATCCTTAGGAGGCGTCCGCCCAATGTCGTCGAAGGTCAAAGCCATCGAGAAGTTCCCCACCCCTACCTCCATCAGGGCCGTACAAGAGTTCCGACCAGCAGAAGGTTTTCCTCCTGATGAAGGCCGCCCTTGCCAAAGCAACATCTTTGGCCCACCAGGACCCCAGCGCTCCCCAGCTGATGACGGATGCCAGCAACGTCGCCTGTGGAACAGTCCTGGAACAGGTCATCAGAGGGACCCCTCAGCCCATCACCTTCTTCAGTAGAAGGCTAAACCCCCCAAGTCCCACTACAGCACCTTCAACCGTGTACCAGGGGTGGGCTCTTCAACCTCCTGGAGGGATGCCCTTTCACAATTTGGAGATGACCACCAGCCACTGGTCCATGCCTTCACCCAAAGGGCGACACATGGTCCTTTGGTGGCACCTCATAAGCCATCGACCTGCAACATCAAATACCAGCTGACGTCCTGAGGGATCGATTCGCCTGTTACAAAGGCCCTTAAGAAAACACAGGATCTAGATGGAAATATTATTGGGGACAGCTCTGGAATAACAAAATACAGGGTTTGCTATAAAAATAGATTTATTAATATTAAATCTTAATAAAAATCTATAACAAAAAAGGCCATAACAAATGAGCCAGGTCCGGGCCACGAACACAAAATAAAGCAATATTACTTTATATCCAAAAAAGCCAGCAGCAGTCGATAAAAACAAAGCCATCCTCAGAGCACACCAACTAACCAACAGGCCGTATTATCACGGGACCTGCCGTCTCCTAGGGCCAAGAACCCACCTCGCGGCCATCATGTAACACACCATCTTCAGCTGCTGCTCCACCCTGGGCCCCTCACCGGCTGGCGGCTGCCCAAACGAACGTCCTCAAGTCGAACTGCTGCTGGTACAGTTCTCATCCCCAAAGAGACACTACTGCTGCGAACCTGACTAAACCGTTGGCGCCACGCCAACACAGACGTAAACAGCCCATAACACCCATAAAACAACCAAAGCAATACCTTCCTCTCGACAGAAAAAAAAAAAAAGATAAAAATTTTTTTTTTCAAACAAAGAAACCTCCCCCTCCAATGTGGTGAAAACTCTCCGACAACCAGAGCAGAGCCAATCCTGAATCCAACGCACTTAAGAACCAGTTTTACCCAGGATCTAGATGGAAATATTATTGGGGCTGCTCTGGCTAATCGACAGCTCACAGGGAGGAATAACAAAAATACAGGAGTTTGTGATAAAAATAGATTTATTAATATTAAATCTTAATAAAATCTATAACAAAAAAAAAACCATAACAAATGGAGCCAGGTCAGCTGATTTATATCAAAAATAGAAGTACCAGCAGCATCGATAAAAAAAAAAGCCATCTCCAGCCCCCACCCTTAACGACAACAGGCCGTATTATCACGAGTCCTGCTGCCGTCTCGTCAAATACCAGGACCAGGGGCCACTGCACCTCTCCACCTGCGGCCAACAGAACCATCTTCGTTGGTGCGCTGCTCCACCCTGAGCCCAAACACCCAGACGTCCTCAAAGTCGAACTGCTGCTGGTACTCAAAGTTCTCATCCCCAAGACGTGACAACCCGTTCACTACTGCTGCCCGAACCTGACTAAAGGTTGGCGCCACAGATAAACACTCCTGTGAAAATAAGAGGAGGGGAGAGGATTAGGGCAAACAAACAAACTACCATAACACCCATCAGGAACAACCAAAGATCTAATAAGGACCTTGCCCGCGAACAAGCTGCTGACCCTGAGACCCCAGCCTGCCATCACCTCGGCTGAAGTGGAAGGACATGCCCTTCCGGCTCAGGAGGATCAACATTACTGAGCGATGTCAGTTGGTACCCGCCTCCAGACATCGGCTGGTTTTCAACATCATCCACGGCCTATCCCACCCCTCCGGAAGGACACCAGCCAGACTGCTGATGGAGAAGTTCGTCTGGCATGGTATACGGAAAGACGCGACGGCCTGGCAAGACAGTGTATGCAGTGTCAGACAAGCAAAGTGGGACAGCACACCAAATTGGGGGTGGGCGAATTCCCCCAGCTGAAGAGACGCTTTGGGCACATCCACATTGACGTAGTAGGACCTCTTCCCCCATCTGGAGGAGCCAGATACCTTCTGACAGTCATTGACAGCTCCACCAGGTGGCCCGAAGCTACACCCATGGAAGAAGCCACCTCCAGTGCATGCGCGGAAGCCCTCCTCTCCAGCTGGATCAGCCAATATAACGACAGACAGGGGACCCACTTTCCTGTCCGAGCTGTGGACTGCCCTGGCACGTCTAATGGGGACCACTCACCACAGCACCACCGCCTACAACCTTGCAGACAACAGAACGGTGGAAAGGTTCCACAGGTCTCTGAAGGTGTCCCTCATGGCTCGTTGCTCCTCTGAAAACTGGAAGTACCAGCTGCCCTGGTTCCTCCTCCGGTTGAGGACAGCCCCCAGAGCCAACGGCGACCCCTCCTCAGCGGAAAAGGTCTACGGGGAGACTCTGGTCGTCCCGGGGGAACTCGTCACAGAGGACAGGGACGATGTAGGAACACAGGGGCTCCGAGACAGGGTTGGAAAGTTCGCTCCCTGCCAAAAGACATTCACCGACAGGACGTCCCCCTTCATGCCCCCTGGGCTGTCCTCCGCCACCCTCGTCTTCGTCAGGAACAACGCCGTACACCCACCCTTGACTAGACCCTACAGGGGACCTTTCCTTGTACTGGGAAGGAACAAGAAGGCATTCTGAATATCTATCCATGGGCGGGAAGACTGGGTGTCAATAGATCGTCTAAAACCCGCATTCCTGGAGGGGGGCAATGGAGGCGGACCCCAAGATCTCCTGTGGGATGTGGCAACCCCTCAAACAACCCCGGTCGAGGAAGGAGGCGAGGGCATCCCCGAAAAACCCAGAAACCTGACAGAAAGGCAGCCCAACAAACCACTGCAGAGGACACCGGGGAAGGCAACCACCCTCCCCAATTGACATTAAGAAAGAGAGGCCCCCGTCGTCGCCCCAGCAGATAGATGGTTTAATCAGACGTTGCCTCCATCTTGGGGGGGAGTACTGTAAAGCCCATGCTCAACGCGTTCTCTGTAGAGAACATCCTGTTTTCTGCGGTGCCTTTTCATCTACCTAAGGTCGATTGGAATATATATTTATCATCATAATTGTAAACTGTATATATGTTGTTTTTCTAAACAATCATGTTTTATGTACAAGTAACAAGTTATTTATGTTATATGTCAGACATTGTTGATCACTATGTTCTCTGTATGAACTTGTCCTATTTTTGTAAGGAATTAGTTTGACCTCAGGTCACCTGTAAATCTTTGTACCAGCGGTCTCTGCGAACTATGCAGACGTCCGCATCCTGCTTTATAAGCAGCTCGTTTTCATCAATAAACCAGCAGTACTTGTCTTCCTGCTCATTATTTCGCACCTTCTCACACACACACACTTGCGTAAGGAATGTTTACCCACAGTAACTGAACAACTGTGAAATAAATTATTTCCCAATAGTCACGGTCCCCAGAGATACTACAATAATTAAATAATCCCTTCATTAAACCATAAACGCCAATGCGAACTGCCGATTGTTATATAAAAAAAACAAGACACATAAGCCACGCCCAAAATTCAAATGTGCTGCATAGAGGATGGCGAAGAAGGCAAGAAACTCCACCCAAACTAATGATGTTGCCGACACGTCACTCAGGGGATGACGTCACTACTGCCACTGCCCAATATTAGTTGCAGTGCAATCAAAAAGCAATTCACCCGCCCCCCATAACTGGTTTGTACACTTCAAGTCTGACACTAAAATTAACAATGAAACAAATGATGATAACACTTACGTACACCGTTGCTTGACGATGTGGAAATCCTTCCACCAAAGAAAGAGAGAGAGAGAGAGAAAAAAAAAACACGTTTTCGCCTGTTTTACCACACACAAGTAGTCAAGATACCTAAATTATATATATTGCGCACACACCCCTCTTCCCAAAACATTCCCCAATATGAACTAAAGTTCAGAAATACCTGTAAACAATAAATCTTGCACCCCATGACGCATCATTAAACACACACAGACACTCACACTCAAGAAAGACTGACTCGAGTGCATTTCACATCTTCCTAAACCGAATTGCTGAACCATCAAAATCCCTATTCTGAGATGCCAATACTACTGTAGTATTAATAAGATATGTCTCTTCAGAAGCGTAACCTATACCCTATCTATTTACCTACTTGACTATCTATTCATGTCTATTACCACTGCCCACCACACTGTTATTATCCTACACAAGGTCAATTAGGGTCATAATCTCTTACGGCATCTGTTTTAAGAACAGCATCATATCATCATGCATCCCTAAGATTCTCTGGTAGCAATGAACTGCACTGGGTCAACACATTCCTTCTCTCTCATCGACTCCTCTCACTGAACCTATCATCAAACAAAGGCCTACTGGAATTAAACACCAAGATACAAAACTAGACTTTATTTGCAAATTTAACAAAAGTAGTTCAGCAAAAGCTACAGTCATGAAATGGAGTGACTCACACCCCACATAAATGGAAATCATGACTAGAGGAAATTCAGACTCACAATCTATCGAATTAATGATGGCAGACCAACCAATACTAGTGACTAACACCCTGGTCACCAAACAAAATAGAGAGGTCATAATTATTCTAGACCAAAATAAATGTCACAGAATATGTTAAAAGAACACCACTTCCAAAATATTCATCATCACAGAACGAACCCAGAATTCCTGTTAAAAGAAACATATCATATATAAAAGCCTGAAATGGTTTTTAAAGAAATCAACATTCAAAACAGAAAAATGCACAATGGAGAACAGAATGGGAAAATGCATCATGAAGAAACAGAAATTTCACTGCGACACAAAAATGGATATTCCATATAATGTCTGAAAAGACGTGTTAATGAGTTAATTTACTCATTTCCTATTGCCATAAATAAACGATCTCACAGGTGCTGTTCTTATCCACTAACACTGCACAAAGAGCTAATCACACCCAGGCACAAATCGAAGTCCATAGCCATTGTATGTTCCTCTCATAATATACCCAGAGAGAGTGCACACATGCACGCACACACTCAATAACCCCTCCCTGAAAGCGTGACAATGCCGGTTCAGTGTTCGAAAGATCACACCGCTTCCATCAATCTGTCACATGATCAGAAGGCACAAATGAACGTGTCAGATACCCACCGCATCTAACTGTGGAAACCTCCATCATCAACACAAATGCCACCTGCACAGGATACACCTTTCACAGGCCAGTACATAGTTCGTCAAAGACTTAATATATATGTTGAAACAGTGCTTCAGTAGGAAGGAAGAACTGACAAAAGTTAAGTTTAAAATTAGGCAGGCAGAAGTCCAACCCGAAAGAAAGAAATTCTTCACGTTTAGATAAAATATATTAAGAATAGTTAAAAGACGGTACTTAATTGGTTATGGAATTAGGAAGTAAAATACCCAGATTGGTTAGTTTTTTAGCATGTCTCCCCTGAATATTATTAATAAAACCTTGGATACATTTGTTAAAGAGCTTAATAAAAATAATCCTGTCAGAAAAGGAAAAAGCATTAATAGTGGAGCGGGTAACTACAAAAAATAGGTGAAAAGTGCAAATGGTGGTACAAGCATGAAACTTGGCTCAACTATTCTTCTTGTCCCTTGGTCTCATTATCAACCTCCGGCCACACAAAATTTTGCCATTTTCAAAGATGGCCGACAGGTTTTCACAATGGCATCTTGTGGATATTTGAATGTTGGCATTTAATTGATTAATCACATTCAAATCCCTAAGTCACTCCCAGTTTATATTAAAAATTAAAAACAAGCCTTTATATATGTAGATACATCATTTCTCTGCATAGAAATATCCAAGATAGCTGTCACTATATAAAAAATGTCTGCCAAAATGCCAAAAATTGGTTCTTAAGCTCATATATGAGGCTAAAGATCGGGTAATACGTGGATTTGGGGTAACTTCAGCCTGATCAGTTCATTTGTTGTAGATTAGAAATCAGTTGATCCCAGTTAATTAATTTTCATCCTCATTTAGAAAAAAAATGGGTAATAAGCTTAATGTAAAAGTGTAATAGTGTAGTGTCAGTGTACTACCAGGGCACACTGGTTGACACTATAGCTATGAAACTCAGCATGGGGTTCAGTGCTAGCTAATGGCGGAGATTTGTTATTAGTTTCCCAAATGCTGTTTAGCTAGCCCCACTCCAAAGTTAAACAGCTGCATCTAAACTGACAGTATGTGCCAACATGGGAAAGCTGAGGCAAGGAAGATGGGGCTTTAGTCTTCTAGATGGTGTACAGATCACACAGGAATTAAATAGCACTGGATGAATGATCGGGCTAGGGGTAGGATTATGACATATCTGAGCCTAGTTGTATCCCATATCTGAAAGTGCATATATGTTATATAGGTGGTAAAAGGATAAACCCTTGGCGTATAGAGCAAAAGTAATGGCAGGACAATCTTGGAAGTCAACGTCTTTCCTGAAGGGAGATAGTACGACTAACTGGAAGCTTTGTTGCTTGTGCCAAGAGGACACACGTGAAAGACTTGCTACAAACATTCCTGAGTTCTGTAAGTTAAATGCAATGCCCATACCATTTCGTCCCAAAAGGCTTGATGAAGGTGATGGAATTCTGCAGACCTTTGAAAATAACAAAGCAACATATCATGATTCATGTATGCTGAAGTTCAAAACAACAAAACTAGAAAGGAAAAGGAAGTTATAGTGTAAAACAAAAGAAGAAGATGATGCCCTATCAGCAAAATTCACACGTAGTAGCTAGAAGGCAGATGAAGAAGATGCAGAAGAATCTAAGGCTAAGAAAGAAGGAATATGCTTTATTTGTGACCAACCAGCACCAATCAAAGATTTACGGTTGGCCATGACATTGCCTTTACATGAAAAGCTGCAACAAGGCGCCACCAACCTACTAGATGAGAAACTTCTGGCCAAGCTTAGTGCTGGAGATATTGTTTCTCAGGACCATATGTATCACCCATCTTGTCTGACAGGTGTGTACAACAGGGAAAGGGCCTGGCTAAATTCCCAGAAAATTGGAGATGATTATGTGCAGTACAGACAAGAGGCATGTGCCCATGCTTTTGCTGAGCTTGAGATGTACATAAAAGACAAGCAGTTGACTACAGATGGGTGCTGCTATTTTATAATGGTAGAACTTTATGATTTGTACAAACAAAGACTGGAACAGCTAAATGTTGATGGTTCCTTTGTGCACCGAACACGGTTAAAAGAACAGATACTTGCTCACATTCCATAACTGGAGGACTTTAAAAAGGAAAGAGAAATTTGGTATGCCTACAGAAGGAAAATGGGAGAAGCACTAGCCACGGCATGTGACTACAATGATGCACTAATCATGACCAAAGCAGCTAATATATTGAGGAAACAGATGCTTGAACATGAGATAGAATTTGATGGAACCTTAACAGCAGACACCAGAAGAGAATCTGTGCCATCAAGTTTGTTGAAATTTGTAAGTGTGCTACAAAACGGTGGCGATATAAAATCCCAACTTAAATATGGAACATCATCTACTGATCTAGCTTGAGCACAACTTTTGCACTTCAACTGTCGAAAAAATCCAGCATCTTCAACATTCTCCAGACATTCCAAGTCAAGAGAACCTCCGTTTCCAATACATATTGGTCTCCTGGTCTTTACAAAAACCAGGAAGCGTCAATTAATTGATACAATCCATCACCATGGAATCAGCATCAGCTATGATAGGGTTCTGGAATTGACTAAAGGGTTAGGAGACGCAGTTGCAACAAGGGCTGTGGAGGAAGAAGCAGTTTGTCCCACTACACTAAGAAAAGCGAATAAAATATACTATAGAGGTCCCACTCACAACAGACAAATAGATTTCAACAACAAAATAAAGCTTCCGTACGATGAAAACATCCAAAAGGCCTCCGAACAACTCAGGCCTAACAATCCTTTCATTTTCTATTATCCCAAATCCATCGGAGTTCGCTCGTTGGCGTATACTTAAATAACAAAAGGGAAGAAGCCGGAGTTTACAAGATACCGTGTAGTAATTGTCAGGACATCTACGTAGGCGAGACAGGTAGATCGCTCTCGCAAAGAATAACAGAGCACAAAAAGATCAGTACGTTACGCTCGGAGAGTTCGGGAATTTTCCTACATATCAGAAATACAGGGCATGTCATTAACTGGAGTGGGGGGAGTTGGTTTTCAAAAGTAGCTGTCCGTACAAAAGAAGGATGCTGGAATCTGCTATCATCAATCAAACCAACAATATGAACCTGTCAGGAGGACATTGGAAATCGGATGACATCGACACCTTAATCCTCAAACCCCTCCTGAAGAAGATGACCCAAGAAACGCGACCGCCAGATCCATCGCCAAACGGGAGCTAATGAGGCCAAAAACCACTAGGGAATTTGGTCATTCTCCTCCTTAAGAAACGCCACCTCCATAACATCGGAGGCCTAGGGCCACACCTTTATGTTTTTGTATATATACCATTGTAACTTTCCACCTGTCCATATTCTACCAGTGAACAGGGGCACAGAAGCTAGTGCCCGAAATATATGGTTTCAACGTTTAAATAGTGTTTTATGGGCCTTCTTATATTCATATTACACTGTAGTATTACAGGAAAAGACATTCATATATATATATATATATATATATATATATATATATATATATATATATATATATATATATATATATATATATATATATATATAATAAAAAATAATTCTTAAAATTCTAATTTATATATATATATATATATATATATATATATATATATATATATATATATATATATATATATATATAATCTAATTGTTGTTATTAAAAGTTCGAATTTTATGTTCAAAATAAATATAAAATTTATCACTTTCAAATGAACAATCAATTTTATGATAATTTTTTAGATATATTTTTGCTATATTCCTACACATTTTATACTTTTTTTTGAAAAATTTATATAAAAATATATAAAAATTATCAGTAGAATAACAAATGTATATAATTCTTTTACTGTATTTTCATCTCGAAAAACATTTTGTTTAAATGATTCCCCCATATTTTGTCTATGTCTATAATAAGGAGAATTTGTTGTGGCCCTTTTTCGAAGAGAAAAATTTTGTTTTCGTCGACAATTTTTTAAACCTCTCTTATTTAATAATAAGGGAATAATATATAAAGCAAATAAATCAATAATTTCAGTTATATCTCCATTTGAAATATTAATTGATGATAATATTACCATTAAAAAGTAGTTTATAATACCTTTATTTAAAATTATTCCCATTTTTTTAGTTATATTTTTAATATGTTTTTCATTTTTTTGGTACATGAGTTTTTAATATTATCTATTTCTTCTTGTTGCATTTATATATTTTTTTAATTAATTAAGAAAAATAGGAGGGTGTGATATATAAAAGGGGGTGAACAATAACTGCAACAGCACAGTAGTAGTAATAATAGTCTACGATGAATTCTAACAGTGATACTAATAAATTATTCTTAAAAATATTTGAAAATTTAGATCATCACGACAATGCCATATTGGGTAAAGAATGTTTATCTAATATATTTGAAATATTAATATTAGCGGCAGAAGGATAAATTAAACCAGCAGTACAAAAATGTAAAAAATGCGATAATTAATGATACTTCATTGATAAAGTCATCATCATCGTCACCTTTTGAAGAAAAATTTGTATTATTTCTTATTTCTGAACCGGAATTTAATTGTATTAGTAAAAAATTTAAAGATTGCGTTAAAGAAATAGTGCGCTTAAGTAATGTGACTTTTGACATTATAAAAGAAACTGAAGAAGAATTATCCAAACCCCTGAACATGATGAATAATTTAACGATTAATGATTTTATAAAAGAAGAAGAAATTTTGAAATCAATGAAATATATAATTTGTTCTAAAACTATAATGACAGGGAAATGGAGACATTCGTTTTTAGCAACAAATACTAAAAACAAAACTTTTTACATTTCCGACAATGAAGAAAAACAAATTCCCATGATGAAAACGGAACATACTATCATAAAAACATTCAAAAATAAATTTGGAGATTTATCGTGTAATGTTTATCGATTTCCATATAAAAATGCCCATAAATGTTCCGTGTTTGTAATTTTACCAGACAAAATATCCACAGCTGATGAATTAAATAAAAATATTATTGTTAATATTTATGATATTATAAATAATATACCTGAGTTAAGTTTTTTGTTAAATCCACCAGTAAATTATAAGGGAATTTTTGGTGGAAAATATAATTTGGGTATAATGGAATATATATATTTAAAAAACAATATAAAAATTGACAATAATGAAGAGGGAACAAAAATTATATCTATGGGATTGTGTTGTATGACAGATGGTTTTTCTAAAGCACAAGAGATTATTAATTTAAATAAACCATTCATTTTTTGTATATGTGATGAAGTTAATAAAATTTTATATTTAGGCACATTTATACATCCTAAATAAAAATAAATTTATTTATGTATTAAAAAATATAATGTAATTATTAATTAAATAAAAAAATTTAATATTTTATATATATTTTTCCTATAAAAAATGTGTAACATTATTTCTATTTTAATAGAGTCATCATGGCTGTAACGGAACGCAACAGTAATCTCAATGATTTATTTTTAAATATTTTTTCAGAACTTAAAACCTATAATGTTTTAGATAGTCAAAGTCTTTTTAATTTAATAAAGTCGGTGATTTTAGCCGTTAGTAATAATGAAACGAAACTTCAACAAATTTATAAACCAGAAAATAAAATAATAACAAATTTACTTGATAGCCGTGCATCTAATTTTTATAAACACATTGTTATAATATTTATACCTAAAAAGATATTTAATAATGATTACAAAAAAACATCAATACAAGTTTTGTAGATGAAATTGAAAAAAAACTCGGTGAAAATGTAATTTTGATATTCTTTTCAAACCAGAAAATAATAATGATTTAAACACAATAAATAATTGGGTTGAAAGAAAGGGATGGAAAGAGGATGGTAATGATAAATTTATAACAAAAACTTTTGATGATGCTAAATACTTATTTTATGCTAAATCAAAGTTTAATAATACATGGTTTTATAAATTTAGGAAAAAGATACTGAAAATGGAATTTTTTACTGTTCCAACAATAAAATTATTAGTTCCAATGATGAATTATTATGGATATTTCAGCATTAAGTGTATGGAAATTACACATGGAAACTTAATTTGTAACGTATATCAAATACCTTATGAAAAACATATACAAAAAATATACTTTCAAAAGAAAAAATATTTCCCAAGCCATATCACAGATGCGTTTTAAAGGAGAAAAAAAAAGTTTGCTCGCATTCAAATGCCCAAATTTGAGTATAAAAATATACCAGAACTAAATGCGTTAGTAAAAACACCAAAGTATCTTAATATATTTAGTGATGATGATAAAAAAATATAATAGAGATGGTGGATTATGAAACAACCGTTTATATTAAAAATGATGAAATGGGAACGAAAGTAGATTCTATGTCAGATTGTATAATGGTGGATGGTCTTATACCCGAAATTATAGTTAATAAACCATTTATATATTGTATTTGCGATGAAAAAGAAGATAAAATTTTATGTATTGACACATTTACAGACCATAAAAAATAAATTATTAAAAAATATGAGTGTAAAAAATGATAACAATAACAGTTTTCTCGATATTCGTCACCTCCCTCATACGCTTCGATGGCGTCTATAAATTTGAATACTTTACATACTCATAATGATGAAATTCCAGAAACCCTACCAGAAATAGAATCGGATCGAATTCAAAATGAATCTTTTCCGCCAGATATATGGAATGAAATTATATTAACAATAAATAATTTATTAAATTCTCTTCCCGAATTTCCTTCACCACCTTTTATGAATATATCAATGAATGATAAGAATAAAAAGGTTGATCAAGAACTGCAATGAATTTTAACAAAATATGGATTAATATCAGAAAATAATAATAACATATCAAAAAGAAATGAAGAAAATAATAATATGATGAAGAATGATAATGATAATAATGGTGATAGTTTATTTTTACATGAACTTCAACAATTATTGAATAAATATAATAATAATAGTAATAACAATTTACTTTTATATGAACTTCAACAATTAATAAATAAAAAGAATAACAATAGTTAATTATTTTTATTATATTTATTATATATATATATATATAATATATATATATATATATATATATATATATATATATATATATATATATATATATATAAAAAATTGAAAACTGAAAATTATATTATAATGTCAAAAATTTTAGTCTCCAAGAAATAATTTTATTACCAAATTGTGAAAAGGAAATAAATTTGAATGAAAAACCATCATCATCATCATTAAATGAAAAAGCCACATATTTTAACATAACTAAATCATTAGCTCAAAAATCTGTGAGCAAGTTAAAAGAGGAAACAGTGGTTTTGGTTCTACTGGTATGTAACTAAAAAATGGATTTTATAATAAAATATTGTATAATTTGTAAAAACTTTTTTTTTATTATGATTAGTATGATTCAAATAATTGTCCGTACTGTTTTTCTTCTTTTCATAAACGTATTTATATAAATCTTACAAAAAAATTATGATTTTTTTATTCCTCGCCAATATTATTTGTTTCCATTTATAATAGAAGAGAACAATTTTAATCAACACAAAACTTTATTTTATGTGGTTGTTATAATAATAATAATAATAATAATAATAATATAACTAAAAATTAATTTTTATATAATTTTATAATTCGTATTTTTATTATTATATATATCAAAAGCTGTACTAAAATTATATTCATTATAAAAAGCATAATTATTAATAAAATCAATTTTAGACTCTTTTATTAAAAATCAAATATAGCTTTATTGGGTCTATCATAATCATCATCATTATCATCTTTTTTCATACTTAATATTTTATACAAAAAATATAAATGAGATGAAATAAACATGTAATTTATATTAGCACTACATTTATATTAAAAAAACTCGATATTATTATTATTATTTACCTATAATATACATTTTATTAAAATCATATTTTATATAATATATATATCTATCTATATATATATATATATATATATATATATATATATATATATATATATATGAGTTAAATCTTTCAGACAAATTTTTGTTTTATTGTATCTATTTGCAAATTTTCTATATTATTTTTAATTATAAATTTTATACTATTGCATTGTTGCAATAAAAAATTGGAAAGACTCGAATCTATATCAATTGGATCACTCAAATTAAATATTATAGGATATTTTTCATTAGACATTATTATTTTTTATTTATTAATAATAAGTTTTTATTTTTTTAATGGTTTAATATATATATATATATATATATATATATATATATATATATATATATATATATATATATATATATATATATATATATATATATATATATATATATAATATATAATATATATATGTAAAATAAATATATATATATTAAATAAAAATAATGCATACAGAAAATGTAATAATCATTCCTCTTAATTATATTACTCCTTTCATAAACATATATCCACCGACTATTTTACCTTTTCACATTGTAAATAATCAATGCATTCAAAGCATTGGAATTATTACGACGAAAAGGATCAATGTGTAATAAATTTATACAAAAATACTACCAATAAACAAAAAAAAGATTTTGTAATTTGTTTATTAAATAGATTAAATAGAAATTTTATTATTACAAAGAAAATTATATATGTGATTATGATTTTAATAATAATAATAATAATTGGAAAGAAAGAACTAATATACCATATAAATTTATAGAGAATATTAATGTAATATTAAATGAAAAAAACACGTAAAATGTATTTTTTGTTTGAATACAGATTTAATTTAAAAAAATTATCATAAAAAAATTATGAATCAAATATCATATCATTTGAAAATTTTTAAAATTATCACGTTACAAGAATATCATCAACATCATTACATTTAGCAAACGATTTATTTGAAAAAAATTTATATAATATATAATATATAATAATAATAATAATTAAAAAATGAGTACTGTAGCCACCTTTTTTGATAAACTGTCTAATCTTGAAAACCAAAAAAATAATAAAGAAGGAGAAAAGGATGAAGACTCTATTAATAAAAGAAAGTTTAACATAATAGAAGAAAAAGAAAATGATGATGATGATGATGATGATAATAATAATAGCAAAAAAAGAAGAATTGATGATGATTTAATAGACTTTAATGATAATAGAGATGATGATGATTCACAAAATAATGATTTAATAGATTTTAATAATGAATTGTTAAGTAATAATAATGATGATGATAATATACAAAATAATGATAATCTAAATAATGAATTGTTAAATAATAATAATAATAAAGATGATGATGATTCACAAGATAATTTAATGGATTTTAATAATGAATTGAATTTATTAAATATTAATAATAATGAGGGGGATGTTTTTAATATTGATTTAAATTTAGAGACAACACTTAATGAATTTTTTAACAATGTAGTATCTTATGAATTTTGTAAACCTGTAATAACTGATGAATTTATAATTGATAATTACCTTAGTAAAGATGAATTATATAAAAAATATGTAGGTTATAAGATACAAAAAATGTAATATATTAATAATTTATATTATTATTTATGTATATTTTTAATATTTAAAAAAATAATTCATTATATATATATATATATATATATATATATATATATATATATTATAAAATATATTTATATTTAAAAATGAAATAATAATATAATAAAGAATATAAATAGTCGCGGTTGTATATAGTATATAACATTTAATTATCACTATGTCTATTATGAATAATATAAATACGGCAATTTATAATAAAAATTATAAAGCTGCACGCAAATATTATCACGATTTGTTATATACATTATTATTAAATTGTATTTCCAATCAAAATGATGATTATTCTATAATTTTAAGTGATTTATATCATAAAGAAACCAATTATCATTCATTAATAATACATTATTTATTATTTATGAGTCAAGAAAATGATACTAAAATAGTAAGTACGAAAGGTGTAATAAAAAAAGAACTAGATAGAATTGCAACTATAGATGAACTTTTATCGTACAGTTCTAATCCTTATATATATACACCACCCAATTTTGATACATTTTTAAATTGTACTTATAAAATATTATTAAAAGATTTAGATAATGCAATTAATAATAATAATAATAATAATAATAATAATAATAATAATAATAATAATAATAATAATAATAAAGATGGTGATGATTTTTTTAGTAATTCGCATCAATATTTTTTAACAAGTACAAAATTATTAAATGCAATCCTTTCGGGTTATGAAACGAATAATATCAACCGATTATATTGTAATTATCCCAATACTCCTCATTGGATTCAAGGTCTTAGAGAGTTTAATATATAAATATTTATATTTCAGTTATCAAAAAAAAAAGAACAATGGCAATATGCAATAATGAGAAATTCAAATAATTCAATTCAAGAATATGAGAAAAAACTGCAGCAAATCCAGAATGATAATGAAAAAAATACATTTGCTATACAACAATCTAATACTAATTTACAAATTAAAACAAAACAACACGAAGAATATTTAACTGTTTTACAACAAGTATTGAATGGTATAAAAGATATTTTAAATTTTATTATTAATAATAATAATAATAATAATAATAATAATTTGGATTATTTAGAACAAAGAATCAATAGTAATAAGTAACTATTATATAATAATAATAATACAAATATACAACAAATTATAAATCATATATATGAAGCAATTTTAAATCAACAAAAACAAAGACCCAAAAGGAAAGTATTTTATCATTAATAAATAAAATAATATTAGCAGAGGATGTAACAAATATACCATTACTTCCAAATGAAATTAAAGATGCGATTTTAACTTTTCAACGACAGAGAATGTTGGAACAAAAATATAATAAATTTTTGAATGGTGTCATAACAGAAATACACGCATTCTTATCTTTACCACCATCATTAAACATTATGTTACCACCAAATTTTAATTCATCACTGAACGTGTTGAAATCATTCAGTATTGATAAAAACGAGATAACAATAATGGGAAATATATTTAAATATTTAACATTTCGAAATGAATGGTATCGATTTTTTAATGATTTAAATAATAATAATAACGATGATGATGATGAATATTTCAATAATATTATTAAAAGATATAACAATGATGATGATAATGAATTAACAACTTTTTTAAAATAAAAAAATTAATAAAAAAAGACGGTGATAATAATAATAATAAAATAATCAAGTTACAAGATACTTTACATATTTCATTCAATAAACTAAAAAACTTATTATTACATAATAAAAAATAGAAGATACTTGTAAAACAAAAATACGATTTAAAGCTTAAATTTAATAATGATACTGCAGAAAGTTTTTTTTACATATATAATGAAATCTGTAATTTATTTCAAAAAATTGAAAAATTAGAAAATGCAGAAAATGTTATAATTAAAAATAAAAAAGATGAAAAAACAATAATGATTCCAAAAAATGATAACATTGTTGATATTAATAACAATGATGAAGATAATGAAATTTTAAAAACTTTATTAATTGAAATACAAAAATCATTATTAAAACAAGAAAAAAAATATTCTGATGACATTCTCGCAAGTTGGATAAATAATGTGGGCAATATTTTAAAACAAAGTGTAATCAAAGTAAACAATGACATCATAAATGAAAAATTTTTTACTGATATAATAGGAAAAAATTTATATTATTAAAAATTTAACATCTTTGCAAATATTTAATTAAAAAATTTAATATTAATGAAATGCTAAATTTAGATTTTAATGATAAACTAGCTATAGGAAATTACAAAACAATTATAGATAAAGAAACATTAAAATATGACAAGTTAAAAACTAAACATAAAATTATAAAAAAAGGTTTAATTCAAATCAAAGGAAAGGTAATGCATAATGATGATGATGATGAAAAAATATAAATTATATATTAACACAAATAGAACACAAAGAACTTTCTGTTTTAAAACAAATAGAACACAAAGAACCTTCAAAAGATGTGGCAATACCCCAAAAAACAGATGAACTAATTCAAAATATGTGGAAATATATAACTTCATTACAAAATGAATTGGTGGTGATAAATAATAATTTCATACCTAATAAAAATATAAAAGATACATCACCATCACCTTTATATAAAATTTCTTCTAATTCTAGATTAGAAGATTTAAAACAAGCTACTACAGAAAACAGCAACATTTCTCCAAAATTAATATCTCATATAAATGATATTAAAAAAGAAACAAAGAATTTAAAAATTGAAAGGAGCAATTATGTCAAGCAAAATGAAATATTAAAAAAGGGAATAGTTGGTATTGAAAAAATTATATATATATAAACAAAATGAGTATAATAATATTTCACCTTTAATGATGATGGTAACTAATGAGTGTTGATGATGATGATAATAAAAATATAAATGAAAATTTTATAAAAAAAAAAGTTAAATTGATAAACAAGAAAAATTATTATTGTTATAAAAAAGTTCAGAAATTATTAATAAAAATGAGGATAATGAAATTTTAATTACTTCATTAATAGAAGTACAAAAATTATTATTAAAACAAGGAGAAGGATATTCTGATGATATTCTCGCGAGTTGGATAAATAATGTGGGTAATACTTTAAAACAAAGTGTAATCAAATAAAACAATAACACCGTAAATGAAATTTTTTTTACTGTTTTAATAGGAAAAATTTTTACATTATTAAAAATTGAACACCTTTGCAAATATTTAAAAAACGGACGGATTTAGACAATTCAGTTTTGTTTTTGCAAAACGTGCAATGACAAGTGGCTTTCCTTTTGTCTGAGAGTCTGGCGATACCGAAAGCTTCCGTTTCCACCGGTGACAAAGAAGACTGAGTCATCTATGGATTTTGATTTCAAGTTCCATCAGTAATAAAACAGACTGAAAATGGGCGGGATCTTTGGGTCGGTTGTATGTGTCCTCAGTGGTAAAAAGGTCTTACTAACATTTCTTCCTTTTAGCATTTGCTGTTTTATCAAAGAAAGTGTTAAGTGAGGGTAATGTACACTGAATGTGTTAAGAATGAGTAACTAAGCATGCCAAAGAAATCTGCAAATAAAAAAAAAAAAAAAAGCGCGTGATCGGGTTTCGTCAGCTGTATGTCCATTCTTTTCTCACCTATTTCGCACTTAGCCTTTTAACTGCAAAATTATATATATCCTAACAGATATCCGTTAATTCGGCATAAGAATATAGATAAACAAATTCTCTGCATCGCTCTCTCTTTCCTTTACAGCTGGTTATTACTGTATGATGATATGTATACAATATGTATAGTTTTTAATCATTTTTGCGCCAAATTTTTATAATTTTTTCATGTTAGCAGTACAATTAGAGAGGCAGTGAAGGGAATGGTGATAAATATTTCAGTTATTTTCCGAAAACTAATACTATATCTTCTAGAAGAAAAATCTACTTGTGTGTGTCCTAGTCAGTTATCAATGTTAATATCAGTATGTTATCGAGGCTTACCTTTTACTAAAGATAACTATTAATCCTTCGGGCCAGCCCTAGGAGAGCTGTTAATCAGCTCAGTGGTCTGGTTAAACAAAGATATACTTAAAAAAAAGGAAAAAGGTTAAATGAGATAACAATGAACTGTAACATACAGGCAAACGATGCTCCTACGATGGACCACGTGACGTCCTAAAGAAAAACAAAAAATGAAGATAAAAAAAATATTAACTGACTTCCCCAAAACAGTCTAAAATTTGGGGTTTTCTTTCAGAAATCTATAACGAAGGAAGTGCATCCTTACTTGCCAAAAAAATCACATGAACTATAAATAAAAAAAAAGTATTCCACACAACTGGCAAGTTTTTCAGAAGCTAACTGTTCATAAAATTAATTTATTCAGAGCTGAGGATATTTTCATAATCATAAAACATGTACTATTATAAATTATAGAAACCAAGAAATATTGGAGCTAAATTCGTCACAAGATTTGTCCGAACACAAGGATTACGTAAAAGGTAACCCATGTGTTCGTACAAATCTTGTGACGAATTTAGCTCCAATATTTCTTGGTTTCTATAATTCATAATGGTACATGTTTTATGTTTATGAAAATATCCTTAGCTCTGAATAAATGAATTTAATTAACAGTTAGCTTCTGAAAAACTTGTTAGTTGTGTGGAATACTTTTTTTATTTATAGTTCATGTGATGTTTTTTGGCAAGTAAGGAAGGCATTTCCCTTGCTATTTATTTCTGAAAGTAAAACCCCACTTTTAGACAGTCTTTAGGAGGTCAGTTATTATTTTTTCCATCTTCATTTTATTTGTTTATCTTTAGGAGGACATAATGTGGTCCATCATAGGTGCATCGCTTGTTTATATGTTACAGTTTATTGCTTTATTGATTTACTTTTTTCATTAATTAGTTAACATTAGTATTTGTTAAAGGTTAATATATACGTATATATATATATGTACATATACACACACACACACACACACACACACATATATATATATATATATATATATATATATATATATATATATATATATATATATATATATATATATATATATATATATATATATATATAAAAACGTTTCCATGCTTAGCCTACTGGTATACCCTCGGCTAACAATTTCCGTAAACAACTCCTCTCTCTCTTTCACATTTCTTAAACTTAGATCCAGCACGAGATATTGTTCTGTTTCACAATTTAATGATGCGATTCGGTCAGGCATGATCTACATAAAAACTGATATTGATTAGCTACAGTCTATAACCTGACTATGGAAATTAAAATAACAGCAATGTACTCCCTATTTCACATAACTTCCACGCCTTTTTTAAAACACAGCCGAGGTAATTGGCCAAACCACAATTCAGAAGAATTCCTCGTTTTTCAAGGTTACTCAAGAAAAGTGATATAACGTGAGTGTACTGTCTCTCAGTAATGATTGATAATTATATATATATATATATATATATATATATATATATATATATATATATATATATATATATATATATATATATTTATGACTTTTTATCACATCACCGTGATTCATATACAAGCATTAAGCTACAAACGTCCTTTAATATCCAATTCGCTCTACCTCGGAAATAATATATTTTCATATATGTTACCGAAGGGGAATTTTTTAGTTGATAATAAGTTCGTCGTCCCGTGGGCTCGAACCAACGAAAGACTAGAACTCAGGACTACAATGACGCCTTTACCCACACGGCCACTGTAGTCCCCTTCGGTAACATATATGAAAATATATTATTTCCGAGGTAGAGCGAATTGGATATTAAAGGACGTTTGTAGAAGCTTAATGCTCATATATATATATATATATATATATATATATATATATATATATATATATATATATATATATATATATATATACACACACACATGTATATGTGTGTGCATGTGTGTTTTTATATATATATATATATATATATATATATATATATATATATATATATATATATATATATATATATATATATATAAAATATAAATTCACTCAGGAAAAAAAAAATATATGCAATTGTATTATATGTTTTTGATACAGCAAATCGGGTCTACAGATGTCTGATATATTTACTATATTCAGGGGGGAGATATACTTTCAAGTGCAGCCTTTCAACTTACTCATTTAAAATGGCCGTTTAGGTGACAAATCCATAATGGCGCCGGTCGATTTGACAAGGAACATATCCGGCGACATTAGTTTCGACCATTAAAGGATAACAAAGTCGTTGCATCAAAATTTAAGTTGTAAACGAAATTCGTTGTTATGATTGCAAGACGTTTACAATTTTTTATGTCCATATGGATACCTTCTTTTATTAGTATATAATATGGGACTTGAGTCTGCATTACTTCACCGGCTTTGAACCCGTCTAAACAACTTTAAAAATATGTATTGCAAATACCGTAAAAATACCCCGTGTGAAAAGAAAAACCATCAACAGAGTAGTAACATATTTTTAAAATTCCTAAGTATGAATTGTGGTGTACTTTATTTGAGCCGGGTAAATAAAAAAAAAATTATATATCAAACTAAATCAATATAAACATTCAATTAACGCTACCCAAAAGAATGATGCGCATATTGTATGTGCTTCGAAAATCATACAGAACGGATTGGCCCCATAGTGATTTCTTAACCAGGTGTGAATTATAATAAGATTATTATCAACAGACTTCTCTTCGTTAATCCAGTACCTGGGTTAATCCGAGACAGCTGCTCCTCATTTGAAGCTTACCGTGAAACACCTGCCATGACCTTTCGTTTTAGTTATTATGGGGTCAAATCGCGTGGTTTTAGATACTTATTTGAGAGATTAAGCCAAATGGAGAATATTTGTGATTCTATAACTCCATATTTAATTTGAGGACTATCATATAAAATAGCACTTAGGTATCATTCATAACTTTCAATATCATTTTCTGAAGCAATCGCAGTTTTTCAAGCGTTAACTTCATATTGTCTAGTTGACTATTATCTAATCACTATAGTATAACCTAGTTGACTACTGATAATGACCATTTGGCAATATATATATTTCAAGCAGAGTGAATTATCAGAATGACAAGTGCCATTCCTTCCTTACGCATGAATGACCTTTGCTTTGAGCAGTGTGCCGCCGCCGCCGCGTCGTCGGTCATTCTATCAGGTTTTTATGTAGAAGGAAACAGCTGTCATTAACCTTTATTTAATGTTCTTTGGTAGATTTTGGTGGATATCAAAATTATCGAAAATATTAAAAAATAATTAAAATATATGCAGCTAACATTATTTTTTCTTTCAGAATAATGGAAAAAATTTCGTGTGTAATTATAAATTAGCATATAAGCACACAAATACCAGTAAATAAGTACGCAAAATCGTGCAAATCTGACTGATGGGAATCAGAGAGAGAGAGAAAAAAGTAGAAAATGTCTTTGTACAAAGGGAAGGCTGCTGACAGAAATACCTATCCAATGCCAGGAAAGAAAGTACAGACATTTTTTGAAATTTAAATATATAAACAAATTTTTTGTCAGTTATACCTCTTTTACGATAACCTAAATATAAAGTACTTTATTTTTAATTGACTACTGGTTACTATACAAAATAAACTTACTGTTTTTAATCATTAAAACTGAATATGTACAGTAGAGGTATTTAAATGACTGTTTTATACAAAGTTGTTTTTTAGTATAAAGGAGGATTTCGGTTTTAGGCCAAATTAAAATCAGTTAAATGAAAGCGTTATATCTCCTCAGACTTATGGTGCAACTTTCTTTCGACCAAGTGTCCGGTACCTATTCAGTATCGACCAATGCCCGGCTGGGTTTTCGAATTCTGGATATGCATATTATATTATTGTTATATTGAGATTGTTTTAACAGACCACTGAGCTGATTATCAGCTCTCAAGACTGGCCTGAAGAATTATATATATATATATATATATATATATATATATATATATATATATATATATATATATATATATATATATATATATAAAGACAACTGACCTATTAGTTCTTTTTATCTTTAAGGATTTTTTTTTCACTGTGCTGTTGAAACTTTTATGACTTGATCAAGGGATTTTTTTGTTAGTTTTTTGTATGTCGTATCATCATCTAGTAGGGTCTGCATACGTGATATGTAGTCAACTTTATCGAATAGTATTGTAATTTTAGATGATGATACGACATACAAAAACTAACAAAAAATCCCTTGATCAAGTCATAAAAAGTTTCAACAGCACAGTGAAAAAATCCTTAAAGATAAAAAAAGAACTAATAGGTCAGTTGTCGGTAAAATTTCCTCGTTACCTTACTTGTACGGATTAGTAAAACACACAAAGAAAACAATCCCATGCGGCCTATTATCAGTACTGTTGGCTTAATATCATATAAACTTTCGAAATATATTACCAAACTCTTGTCTCCGTTACTTGAACTATCTCAGATTCTCACGTATATAATAGCCTAGATTTAGTTGATAAATTAAACAAAAATCACTTTTTGCCCCACTGATAGATTCGTTAGTTTTGATGTTTGTTCCCTTTTACTAAAGTTCCTATAGATTCCATTTTAGAGTATCTTAGTAATGAATTAATCCATCACGAATTACCTCTACCTATAAGTCATATAATTTCACTCACTAGGTTGTGCATTTGTGATTGTAAGTTTACATTCAATGGTGCTTTTTACCAACAAATATTTGGTATGGCAATGGGCAACCCTTTATCCCCACTCCTCTCAAACTTGTACATGGAATTCTTTGAAAAACGATATATACCTAATATCATTTATACTCCTTTAAAGTGGTATAGGTATGTTGACGATATTTTAGCTGTTTTGCCTGCTGGTATTGATGTAAATGATTTACTCTGTAATTTGAATAACCAGGTACCATCCATTAAGTTTACATTAGAATTAAAAAAAGACAATTGCCTCCCTTTCTTAGATGTTTTAATACATAGAGAACCATTTCAAGTTAAATTCAGTATTTATAGGAAACCAACCAACAACTTAACTTATGTCCATTTTTATTCAGGCCATCACCTCAACATCAAAATATCAATTTTTTCCTCTATGTTTTTACGAGCCATGCGCATTGTCAGTCCCCAGTATTTGAATAAAGAAATTGAATACATACGAAAAATAGGGACAGATTTATGTTATCCTTCACATATACTAGATATTTGTTATAACAAAGCCCACAAAAAGTTTTATAATGAAAGTAACATGAAGAAAGAAACCCCTCAGAACATTCTTATCTTGCCTTATTTTAGTGGTTTTGAAAACATAAAATCATTGTTAAAACCTTTTAATGTAAACCTCGTTTTTTCTTATAATAACACACTCAGAAGAATGTTAATAAAAAATAGCCCTAAAGAAAACAACAACATAATATATAAAATTCCATGTTTGGATTGCCCTCATTTTATATTGGCTAATCTAGCAAAGATTTAGATGTACGTATTAAGCAACATAAGTATTCAGTCAAAACTGGACAAGCATCCAATGCTATATTCATTCATTTAAGTGAAAACTCTCACAGGATAAATTGGACTGAAAGTTCAGTGATTGCCAGATCGAAAGATTTCTCTTCAAGAAATCTATTGGAGTCCGCTATTATCCAGCTTACTTCCAGTTGTAATTTTAATCTTAGCCCTGGCATGTATTATTTGGACCCCTGTATTAGAAAAATGTTCAAGAATGACCTAAAAGATAAAATCACCGACTTAATTACAAGGTAGCTACTTGATATATATTTTCTGTATATCCGTATGTTTAATATAATTTTTTTTTTTGTAAAAATGTTCATCTTGCAAAAAGTTATTGTTTAAAAAAAAAAAAAGAGAATTATTGTGTTGTACTAAAAAAATTTTTTAGGTGGTCAGTCACGAACCTGTATAATCTTTTAATTGTCCTGTCCCTGCTCCTGAACGGTTGATCTTAATCCTTTGTAAAAACCTCTTAAGTATTTAATCCTGTTTTGGCAGTGGTATTAATTCTTCAATTGTGTTGGATTCCAGGTACATATGTTTCCTTTATAATCCCCTTCTGTCATTTATATGAGCTTTCTTTGTAAACATACTTTTATATTCCTTCGGTCTGCTAAGTAAAGGACTATAGGTAAACCAAAATGTCGTGGCGGGTGAGAGGACGGTTTTCCCGGACTATATCGTTGGCAGTTAAGATCCCTTTGGTCATTTTACCCTTAAGGAAACTGACCTCCTTAAGCCTAAAATCTCAGGGGTAAAGGCGGATTAAGCTCCGTATTTATCCCGGATTTTGCTTTCATTTCTTCTAAATGTGACCTTGAGTATCCTTTGCGTGTGTGTTTGTGTGCGCATATAGACCGATGCCAAATCAAATATTCCCAATCATGTTGTAATATATGAAGGTAGCATAAGTTATACAACGTAAATATAATTGGTTTCTGATTCATTTTTGCCGATTGTTTCCACTTGTATAATTTATGTATATTTATGCTGCCTTCATCTCTTCTCATATGCATACAGTAAAAGACATTCACACACACACACACACACACACACACACACACACACACACACATATATATATATATATATATATATATATATATATATATATATATATATATAAACAAATGGGAGAGCTTCTATGAGCTTGAATTTGCAAATATATATAGTTAAATTAACACAAAACTAAGTATATATAAATTAAGTGTGGACGTTCAGTAGGCCTATGGAAATACAGAGGCTTGGAAGAATAGAGAGCTTTTCAGAGGAAAGTCGAGTCAATAGGATCGCCCAGAAGTATATGGCTCTCAGGAGACAATAACGGACCCACGAATTAAAAGGGGTAACAGATAATGGTAGGACTTTTAATGGTAGGGCATTTGGCATCGTGGGGAACAACGATTTAAATCGGCATGAAGGAACCGATAGGGTATAGTATACACACAAACGTATATAAAGAACAGCTAAAATGCAAATGAATCGCTTCGTCTTTGAAAATTGGTTCAAATCCCAGCTACTCCCAAAACATCCTCCTTCATCAGTCATCGTCATGGACAATGCCTCGTACCATTCTGTTGCTACTGACAAGCCACCGACGACAGCTGATAAAAAAATACAATAAAAGAATGGCTAATCAAGAAAGGGGCAGATTTGACAGACGACATGCGGAAGTGTGAGTTGCTGCAAATTGGTGAAGATTCATTCTGCACGAACAGAAAAAGAATATGTCATTGATAAGCTGGCTCGTGAACATGGCCACAGGGTCGTCAGGCTTCCTCCGTACCACTGCCAATATAACCCCATAGAACTGATTTGGGGCAGGTCAAAAATTATGTCTCTCAGAGAAATAATTTTAAATGGCGGATTTAAGACCGTTATTGCAAGAAGCCATTCAAAAGGTCACTAAGAAAAACTGGGCTAATGCTATAAAGCATGTGAAAAAACTTCAGATGGAAGATTCTGAAGGGGATGATTATGTGGAGCACTTAATGGAGTCTTTTGCAATTGAATTACGCGCATCCGATGACGACGACGACGACGATTGAATGTCTACGGATTTTATTGATTGTAAAATATATAATTTTTAATATTCATTATATGCTTAAACTGCTTTTCTTTTTATATGTATTAAATAAAAAACTTGATCTTATTATGTAAGTTATCGTTACCCTTTTTCAATAAGGCAGAAAAATATACAGATGAAAAATGTATATTACAAAGATATGAAATAATTGCGTTAAATGTAAGAATGAATACAATAAAAAGACAACAATTCTTTAAGACATTATGAATTTTAACATTGTTTTAAAATACGTGGTTGCTTCAATGCAATGTCGCACTTACATTTAAGGATGTAAACCATTTGTAATAAGAGGGGAAAAAAAAAAAAGAAGTGAAAGTGTGGGTGGAAGAGGGATTGGTTTCGCGCCATCCAGTAGAGAACTTATCCGGCTTTACTATAAGCTGATGAGATTTTTACCTGTGTCTACAAGGGAAAAAGTCCTAAACTTTTAGATTCAAATACGAAGCATTCTGACCAGACCTCTTGTCACCCGCCACGACATTTTGGTTTACCTATAGTTATGTTATATAAACTGTCAGTCTTATTTACTGGTTTCCAGAGTGATAAACAAATTTCTTTGAATTCTGCATAGTTATTAAGTTTGCTAAACTTGTGGAATTCAGAGTTTTGCGGGTGTCACCATATTCTGAGATTACGAGAAGCAAGGCTTCATTTATTTTAGCTCTTTCATTTGTTATTCCCCTGAAGTTATGCGACTATCTGCATCTGCGAGCCAATGATTTACTGTATAAGATTCAAGTCGACTTTTGTCAGGATTTGAATCATCCACTTGCCCACAGAAGCGTGTGGCTGTTGTTATTACAGCTGCTTGTTTCATATTGCGAAATTGGAAGGTGCGAGTATTATTGGTATTGTTACTATTATTGTTACTGTTAGTATTATTAGAATTATTAACACTATTTTGGTTCTGGTTAGTTGTGTTATTATTGTTAGTATTTCCTTGCACTAAAGTTGAGTGGGAAATTAGTCTTGGAATTCGGCTACGTCTGAGTGTCGACTGTCTTAAATTGTATGGTGAGTGGCTAACTGTGTTCAGTAATTCGTCAAAAACTCTTTGCATTCTTTTTTTTTTTAGATTATTCAAATTGAGTACATCATTTGTGTATCTATAAAAAAATGTTATACTATACACACAGTACCATAAAATAAAAGAAACTATCAAAATATAACAGTAAAAAAAAATTAATTTCTCGAACTGAGTTCAAGTGCATAAGTAAAATAAATCCTTCAAAAGTAATCATTCAAATACACATAAAAAAAATCTTATGTGAAACTGGGCATCATATCATAAAAAAATTCATCACAATGAGTACACAAAATTGGATATAATTATTCAAAATATTTATCACCAACCGAGTGAAAAAAAATAAGTATTTCCCTATCTAAATTATTTACTAAACAAATAATTATCATAGAGAGTAATAATGGCAATTACACAAAAAAAATTAATTCACTAAAGAGAGTTTCCTTAATTTTCAATTTGATAAAGAGATGTTAAATAATCTTCACTCTATATAACTTTAAAAATTCTTCACTTCTTCACACATTTAAAGAGGAGAACAGTAAATCTCATTTTCTCGATAACTTACAGGTTGTTGTTATTGCGAAGTTGTCAAGTTGTTTTTCTGTTGTTGCCGCCCTCAAAGCTTCGTTGAAACACACTCTGCGTTGTTTCTGTTACACTCGTAGCGATAGCTTATTAAACATGCTGCTTGTTGTTGCTGTCAATGTTTTGTCTCACTTTGTTGTCGTTAATCATTCTATGTGTTTTGCTTCTTCGTGATGCACCAATACTGTTTATGTTCACTTCTGTTTGACGCTCTTTTGCAGGATTTTATTTCTTCATATAAGTTTTGCTTGCCGTCGTAATATCTAAGTTTGTTTTGTAGATTTTCGTTTCACTGTAACTTAAGTAATTGCACTGATATTTCTGTTAATGTTTGTCTGTTTCATCTCGCCTTCTGGATCCAATTTAGCTGCCACCAAATTATGTCGTATCCAACATATTATTTTCCCTTCTTACCTGCATATTTCTTCTAAGTTGCCAAAACAGTCGTCCTCAGCGTCTCTTCCGTCGTCGGCCGTTTACGAGTCTGTTATTTCGTAATGGAGATGAACTGGTAGTTTTTGTACTTTAATGATGAAAGTTAACTACAAACTTAAGTACAATTTACGATTACAGTTACGGTTTTGAAATCACTCTTGCTAGACAGTTTAGTTAAGTCTGTTTGGGACCACGAAAGTAAGAGGAAGCTATGTCTTCCCTTAATGGTGGACTGGGACTCGAATGCTCTTCTTCTGGCTTCTGGTTTCTCTGGAACCCTCGTTTTTCTGGTTATCTTCCATCTCCTCCTTCTCAGTGCCCCATTGGAAGATTTTATCTGTAAGGCCTCCCCTCGGACAATTTGATTGGGAAGGACGGTGGTGGGTGTTGTTAAAATCTCTCCTTAGAGGATTTGATTGGAAATGATCTCAGGAGGAAGTGTAAAGGACTCCTCCCTAGAATGTTTGATTGGAGAGGTGTTGAACTACATCACTTTGTCCAGCCCCAATTCCATGGAATTTCCATGTAAATGCTTCCTGTTGAAGGCAGGGTTATAGATATGGTTGGAATGTTAACTTCTGACGAGGTGCTGAGTGATCCTTAGTAAGCTAAATTGCGAGGGCACAGTTTCCAGATTTTACGATCGGCTTTATGGCCCTGGGCGCTATATACTCGCTCATTGTTTTGAGTTCATGCGACATGGTTTCTCGCGGTTTACGTACTCAGCACTTCTAGTCTCGCAATACATAACAACCAAGGCTTAATTGTTGTTCTCTCTCTCTCTCTTCTCTCTTTTTATTCTTTCTCTCTCTCTCTCTCTCTCTCTTTTCTATTCTATCTCTATTCTCTCTTTTCTATTTTCTCTATATTCTTTCTCTCTCTCTCTGTCTCTTTTTTTATTCTCTCTCTTTCTCTTTATGCTTTCCTATCTAATTTTTCCCTATACCGCTACACACACACACACACACACACACACACATACATACATACATACATACATACATATATATATATATATATATATATATATATATATATATATATATATATATATATATATATATATATATATATATATATATATATATATATATATATATATATATATATATATATATAATTTAATTATTGCTGTTTCTGTAACTTTATTGTTTATTTGCATTAATAAGATTGTTTTAGCGGTATTCAGAGAATCTGTACCCTCGAAAGTCCAAACTAACATTCTCTCTCTCTCTCTCTCTCTCTCTCTCTCTCTCTCTCTCTCTCTCTCTCTCTCTCTCTCTCTCTCTCAAGCGGCACATTCTATCTTTCAGTATGACACACCTAGCCCTTTTTTATGCACCTTTTGATACCTCTCTACCAGTGAAGAGATTAGAATCTTATCTTCCTCTTATCGTACTTTTCCTTGTCAATCACGCCTTTGTCTCGAGAGTAATCTACTCACTGTGACGTACAGATAGGCAATCATATCACCCGAGGCGTGTCACTCCTTCCATCACCTGTTAAGCTGCATTCCTCAGCAGATACGTTTTGTTTGTCATCAACGACTCGGCAATAATGAATGCACATTTCGTATGCAGGGAAGAGTAAATGAGAGGCCTTCATATTTTATGCATGAAAATGCACGGGAAATGTCCTTGGTAGCTATCGCTCACCAGATCACCGGTTACTGATCCTTGACTTTGGGCAAATGATACGTTATGGTGATCAGAACCCCAGTAGTTCTGCCTCATAGTTGTTGATGTTTTATGATCGCAGGAGGGAGGGTTAAAGTTGCCATTTATATATGTATGTATGTATGTATGTATGTATGTATGTATGTATGTATATATACATATATATAACATATATACATATATAAACACAAACACATACTGTATATATGTGTATGCGTGTGAAACATGTCACAAACTGCACGTGACAAATATATACGTAGAAAACTATTTGAAAGGTGAAAATTAAAGACAAAGTACCAAGTACTTTCGTGTATCACGAACACTTCCTTGGGGCATAAAGTACCCCAAAGTACCCCTCAAGAAGTGTACATGATACGCAAATGCGCTTGGTACCTGGTCTGAAATTTCCACCTCTCAAATGGTTATCTACGTATATTTTTGTCATGTGCAGTTTGATAACTTATTACACTCACACACGTACACACATTATATAAGTACTGTATGTATGTAAATATATATATATATATATATATATATATATATATATATATATATATATATATATATATATATATGTATGTATGTATATATATGAAATTTTTATCACAATAATAATTTATATACATTCATGAAGCTACAAATGTCGCTTAATATCCAGTTTACGCTACTTCGGGAGTATCCCCGATGGGGAATTATCACCGAAGGGGATTTTCTTTTAAGTGATAAATGGATCACTTTAAAATATTCCCCTTCGGTGATAATTCCCCATCGGGGATACTCCCGAAGTAGCCGACTGGGTTAATGCGTCCCTGTAGTCCTGAGTTCCTGTCCTTCGTTGGTTCGAGCCCACGGGACAGCGTACTTATTATCAACTAAAAAATTCCCCTTCGGTAACATATATGAAAATATATTATTTCCGAGGTAGAGCGAATTGGATATTAAAGGACGTTTGTAGCTTTCTGAATATATATATATATATATATATATATATATATATATATATATATATATATATATATATATATATTTTTTTTTCTTTCTTTCTTTTTTTCATGATGTTGCCTTCTCCTATAATTCTGACATATTTATTTTTTTTTATGTGTTATGTGTAATGATAATGGTTGTTGAAGTGTCATATTTAGTTTGGCATCAGATCTCAAAAGAACTAATGATTAAATAACTTTATAGCGTAATTTAGAATTGTTAATACAGTTTTAATAGTAACATAGTTTAGAACGAATAATATCTTTCTTGGTAAAAGCGTAGTATATGAACACGTGTGTGCCCAGCAAAGACTTGTTTCATTTCAATTGTCATCAGTTGAGATAAGAGAGGAAGCTTTGTTTTGGGTCGTGATGACAGGTTTGGATAACAAATACCGATTCGTCCCATACGAGCTCAAGACGAGTGATTTCATGTTTTCTTTGAAAAACGATATATACCTATAGGTAAACCAAAATGTCGTGGCGGGTGAGAGGACGGTTTTCCCGGACTATATCGTTGGCAGTTAAGATCCCTTTGGTCATTTTACCCTTAAGGAAACTGACCTCCTTAAGCCTAAAATCTCAGGGTAAAGGCGGATTAAGCTCCGTATTTATCCCGGATTTTGCTTTCATTTCTTCTAAATGTGACCTTGAGTATCCTTTGCGTGTGTGTTTGTGTGCGCATATAGACCGATGCCAAATCAAATATTCCCAATCATGTTGTAATATATGAAGGTAGCATAAGTTATACAACGTAAATATAATTGGTTTCTGATTCATTTTGCCGATTGTTTCCACTTGTATAATTTATGTATATTTATGCCGCTTATCAATATATATCATATGCATACAGTAAAAATACATTCACACACACACACACACACACACACACACACACACACACACACACACACACACATATATATATATATATATATATATATATATATATATAATATAAAAAATGGGAGAGCTTCTGCGAGCTTGGAATTTGCAAATATATATAGTTAAATTAACACAAAACTAAGTATATATAAATTAAGTGTGGACGTTCAGTAGGCCTATGGAAATACAGAGGCTTGGAAGAATAGAGAGCTTTTCAGAGGAAAGTCGAGTCAATAGGGATCGCCCAGAAGTATATGGCTCTCAGGAGACAATAACGGACCCACGAATTAAAAGGGGTAACAGATAATGGTAGGACTTTTAATGGTAGGGCATTTGGCATCGTGGGGAACAACGATTTAAATCGGCATGAAGGAACCGATAGGGTATAGTATACACACAAACGTATATAAAGAACAGCTAAAATGCAAATGAATCGCTTCGTCTTTGAAAATTGGTTCAAATCCCAGCTACTCCCGAACATCCCTCCTTCATCAGTCATCGTTATGGACAATGCCTCGTACCATTCTGTTGCTACTGACAAGCCACCGACGACAGCTGATAAAAAAAAATACAATAAAAGAATGGCTAATCAAGAAAGGGGCAGATTTGACAGACGACATGCGGAAGTGTGAGTTGCTGCAATTGGTGAAGATTCATTCTGCACGAACAGAAAAAGAATATGTCATTGATAAGCTGGCTCGTGAACATGGCCACAGGGTCGTCAGGCTTCCTCCGTACCACTGCCAATATAACCCCATAGAACTGATTTGGGGGCAGGTCAAAAATTATGTCTCTCAGAGAAATAATTTTAAAATGGCGGATTTAAGACCGTTATTGCAAGAAGCCATTCAAAAGGTCACTAAGGAAAACTGGGCTAATGCTATAAAGCATGTGAAAAAACTTCAGATGGAAGATTCTGAAGGGGATGATTATGTGGAGCACTTAATGGAGTCTTTTGCAATTGAATTACGCGCATCCGATGACGACGACGACGACGATTGAATGTCTACGGATTTTATTGATTGTAAAATATATAATTTTTAATATTCATTATATGCTTAAACTGCTTTTCTTTTTATATGTATTAAATAAAAAAACTTGATCTTATTATGTAAGTTATCGTTACCCTTTTTCAATAAGGCAGAAAAATATACAGATGAAAATGTATATTACAAAGATATGAAATAATTGCGTTAAATGTAAGAATGAATACAATAAAAAGACAACAATTCTTTAAGACATTATGAATTTTAACATTGTTTTAAAATACGTGGTTGCTTCAATGCAATGTCGCACTTATATTTAAGGATGTAAACCATTTGTAATAAGAGGGGAAAAAAAGAAGTGAAAGTGTGGGTGGAAGAGGGATTGGTTTCGCGCCATCCAGTAGAGAACTTATCCGGCTTTACTATAAGCTGATGAGATTTTTACCTGTGTCTACAAGGAAAAAGTCCTAAACTTTTAGATTCAAATACGAAGCATTCTGACCAGACCTCTTGTCACCCGCCACGACATTTTGGTTTACCTATAGATTCCTTAACCCTCAATATAAAACAATAGCTAATCTGTATGCAAACGTTGAGAATGCAATAGATAAAATAACAGAAGACTTAAAGAAAACAGGCATTACAATAGGAGATAAGACACAGTTTGGTGATAATGTCAATAATTTAGTTGATCTAAGACATGTTTTGAATTACTTGTCATTTGGAACAATATATAATGCCCTTGGAGAAGAGGAAAAGAAGGCTTTCAGAAAAATAAAAATTGATCCAAAGTAAGACAGCCTTCAAACATTGAAAACGATGAGAGAAGAAATACAAAAGAAAGAGATAAATCTCTCCAAGGAATTTGTAGGATCAACTGAAGCACAAAATGAAAGGAATGGCAGAAATAATAATCCTACTTTTAAAAGTTCTATGATAATTCCAGACAAGTAGGGAATAGACCAACTACCTTTCAAGGAAAATATGCCCAAAATACTAAAAGAAAATGGAATCCAAACCAGAAAGGAAGACATGATCAAACAAAGAATGGTCCTCCCAAACCTTATAAATATGGTCAACACTCAAACACAAATAATTCAACCCAAGTGAACTATTCCGCTCAAGGAGCGAGACCAAAGACAGCATGTGAAAACTGCGGGTATACAAATCATTCTACAAACGAGTGTAGAAGGCCTAGAATCTGCAAGATTTGCAAGAAAGTAGGACATTTAACCAGGAATTGATGGTTTGGAACACAAGACAGAAATAAAGTAGTTGAATTAAGCAGCAATCGCTCAACATCAAATAAGTCTTCAAGTCAATGACAAATTATCCCTACACATAAGACAGCAAGAAAGGGCCTTCAAGAAGATAATATAAAAACAGAAGAAATAGCAAAAAGGGGGAGTGAAGGTTCATCTGCATTTTCCTATTTGCAGAGTAAAGAAGTTGTATTTTCCATGGACAAAGAAGAAATAACCAGAAAGGATGTAACCTATCATTAAAGTTCCCATAAATTAAAAGATATGTACTGTGCTCATGGATTCAAGTAGTACTGTAAACATAATTGATAAACGCACATTAACCAAACACTTAGGCATTAAAGAAACGCTAATTCAGGGTCAAAGCAGAAAAATAAAAGGAGTAGCGGGTAAACAGATTAAAAGTTTACGAAATGTGAACTTAGAAATAAACATTTCATCACATAAATCTGCTGAAAGTTTTATAGTTCTAAAAGACAGATTTTTCCCCACACAAGTATTATTCTCATTTAATCTAATGAAGAGATGTGGAATCATCCCGGACTGCAGAGAAGGAAGAACTAGCCTGAAACAGGATAATCAAAGGAGCGTATGCTTTATGCTTGAAGAAGAAAAGTTTCACCCAAATCTGATCAATTTGTCTGAGACGACTTCGACAAGCGAGGAAGACATACGTAAAATAAATTACTATCAAGAGAACAGTCAAGATAGAATGGAAAAGGATAGAAAAGAGGAATTCCTACAATTACAGAATAGAAAACCAAGAAGATGTGCACATCAAGAAATTATATACTACAAAGGAAGAAATGACTCAGATATAAATAATGGTGATCACAGAGATTCTGAATATAAAGAAAAACAAGGCGCCTATACTGATAAATATAAAGAGATAAATACCTATAGCTATAGCAATGTAGTAATAAGTTGTGATAATGAAGGGAAATTAGTAAATCAAGAATTGTTATTAAATAAAATAAAGTAGATATAAATAATGTAATAGCAGTAACTGAAGAAGCTAATGAATATGCAGAACATTGTCACTTTGCAGATATAGAAGATGAAGAAATATGTTGCGTAAGCACTGCTGATGATAAAGTACAGTTCATACTTAATAGACAAGTAATATTGCATCCAAAGTGTTCAACAAAAATACATTTAAGGGGAAAAGAAGAAATAGAAGTTAAAGACGTTCTGTTATTAAATGAAGAATTGCCAGACTTTGTCAGAATGGATAATTCCTTAGTCCACATGAAGGGTAATACTTGTGAAGTTTATGTCCAAAACTACTCGGATAACAAACTAATGCTATATGCCGGCATTGTCTTTTGCAAAGGAATACCTATCAACAATCCTTTGCTAACACTGGAAGAAAAAGCATTTTTCTCTGTAACTGGTCAAAGGTCTGAATTAAGCAAAGAGATGAATAAAACAGATTTTCCAGAAGACAAGAATAAATCAATTCAGGTATTAGAAAAATACAGAGATGTAATAGCTATAGAAGGAGATAAATTAGGCAGAACAAATGTCCTACAACATAGAATTTTGTTAGATGATGGCGCAAAACAATTCTTTATTCCTAATTACAGATTACCAATAAGCCAAAGACCTATAGTTGATAATTTGATAGAAGAAATGAAGAAAGATGGGGTAGTCATTCCTTCCAAATCCCCATATAATTCTCCATTGCTACTTGTTCCAAAGAAAGATGGAAATTGGAGACTTGTGATAGATTATAGAAAGTTAAATTCCAACACCATCCCAGATAGAATGCCAATGCCAGTAATTCAAGATATGTTAACTCAATTAGGAGGTGCAAAAATATTTTCATCCTTAAATTTGCTGAGTGGATATTAGCGAGTACCTTTAGACGAAGAGTCAAAACCATACACAGCCTTCAGCACACATAAAGAACACTTACAATTTGAAGCCATGCCATTTGGACTCACTTCGGCTCCTTTAACTTTTGTTAGATTAATGCTGCAAATTCTAGGAGATATAGAAAATGTTGCAGTTTACTTAGATGACGTTATCATTTTTAGTAAAGATTTAGAAAGTCACCTCAAAACTTTAGAAATAATCCTAGAAAGATTAAGAATAGCAAGACTAAAAATCAAATTAAAGAAATGTCAATTCTTAAAGGAATCTTTGGAATACTTAGGTCATGTAATTAGTGAAGATGGACTGCGCATGCAAGCAGGCAAGATAAAGGCAATAGTTGAATATCCAGCTTCCGCAAGTTTGAAAGCATTGAGACAATTCCTAGGAATGGTAGGTTACTATAGACCTTTTATTAAGGGTTTTGCTACAATGGCCAAACCATTAACAGAATTAACAAAGAAGGATGTCAGATATGAATGGAATAAAGAGCAAGAGACAGCCTTCCAAACGCTAAAGAGTAAAATGACAAGGAATTCTGTATTAGTCTACCCAGATTTCTCCAAAGACTTCTACTTAGCCTGTGACGTCTCAAGTACAGGGCTAGGAGTTGTATTACTACAAAAGGAAAAAACTAGAATGAGGGCAGTATATTATGCCAGTAGAGTCTTAAATGCAGCAGAGAGAACTTATAGTTCAATAGAAGGGAATGTTTAGCATTATAATGGGGTTTAAAGAATTTAGGCACATACTTCTAGGGCATAAAGTCAATGTACTTTCTGATCACAAACCCATTTGTGATTTGTTTAAGAAGAGAACTTTTACAAATAACATGAAGTTCAATAGATGGTTCATTAGTGTGTTAGAATTTGCTCCAGAATTCAGATATATCCCAGGAAAATTTAATATACTAGCAGACGCATTATCCAGATCCCAAGAAGAAAAGGAGAAATGCATTACCACTAATACCTTTTGTTTTAGCTGTCAAGTAGCAGACTTAGACTTAGAAAGAGTACAAATACAACAAGGAAATGATACAGAAATCAGACAAATAATAGGACAGTTAATGACAGATGAATCTTTAAAACCCGATTTTGTATTGATAAATGGGTTATTGTATAAAAGACGAACAGAGAAGAATGGTTATTCTCGTGTATACATCCCAAAAACACTAATTAGAGAAGTTTTAGAACTAACGCACTCATACAAGTTAGCAGGACATCCAGGAATTAAAAAGACAAGTAGAATCATAACCAGAAATTATTTTTGACCACTTTGTAGTGAAGATGCCAAGAACTTTGTACAAAATTGTGTAGTTTGTAATAGAAATAAGGGTAACGTAAATCCAAAGGCTCCACTTGAAAAATATCCATCGGAACTGAACCCGTTCCAGGTCGTGTCAATGGACTTTTTAGGTCCATTCCCTACCACTGTTAGAGGGAATAAACAAACACTAGTCTTTCTAGACTATCTAACCAGATATGTAGAGATTGTACCAGTAAGAAATAGAGATGCAATCACAGTAGCAGAAGCACTTAAATCTATAATTATCACGAGACATTCATGTCCACAAGTTCTTCTTTCTGATAACGCAGCTGAATTTACTAGTGAGCTTTTAAGAAAACTATGTGAATTTTACGAGATAAATAAATGTCAAATAACATCATATATAAACCAAGTTCAAATGGAGCAGTAGAAAGAACAAATCGTAAAATAAAGGATATCCTGAAATCTTTAGTTGAACCTAATACAGAAGACTGGGATTTAGCTTTGGAAGACGTACAGTTTACTATAAACGATACTGTAAATGAGACAATAGGAGAATCACCACACTACTTATTGTATGGGTATCAAAAGAGACTACCTAATACCTTACTAGATGATGCAACACCACCCCGACATACTTATAATTATGATGACTATATTGCATGGAAAACTAGACGTACTTATGAAACGATCAAACAGACGAGAACTAGATTTAAAGAATCTCAACGTGTTCAGGCAAGGTACTATGACAAAAAATACTACTAAACCAGACATTATAGTAGGTGCTCAGGTATATGTTCAAAATCATATTCCAGAAGGTCTTAATGTAAAGGTTTCTCCTAAATTTCATGGTCCTTATAGAGTATTAGAAGTGTTAAAATTAAATAAGCTTAGAATTATTATTGAGTATGATCTAAAGGAAATGTGGGCAGTCATATAAAATGCTTTGTTTTGTGTGTAAATTTACAATTATCCATTTGAACTATAGTTTTGTTGTCACACTGAGGGCAGTGTGAGATAGTGCGACCGATTGGAGTTAGGAAAATTAGATAGATAGAGAGAGAGAGAGAGAGAGAGAGAGAGAGAGAGAGAGAGAGAGAGAGAGAGAGAGAGAGAGAGAGAGAGAGAGAGAGAGAGAGAGAACAATAATTAAGCCTGGGTTGTTTTTGCATCGAGAGACTAGAAGTGCTGATTAACGTAAACTGCCTTCCACGAACTCAAAACAATGAGCAAGTATATCGCGGCCAGGGCCATAAAACCAATCGTAAAATCTGGAAACTGTGGCCTCCCGATTTAGCTTACTCAGCACCTCGTCAGAAGCAAACAATTCCAGCCATATCTATAACCCCACCATCAATAGGAGGCGTTTACATGGAATTGGGGCTGGACAAAGTGATGTACTTCAACACCCTCCAATCAAACATTCAAGGGAGGGGTCTTTTACACCCCCTCCTAAGATCATTTCCAATCAAATCCTCTAAGGAGAGATTTGAACAACACCCACCAACGTCCTTCCCAATCAACTGTTGAGGGGAGGCCTTACAGATAAATTCTTCCAATAGGACACTGGAAAGAGGAGGAGTTGCAGATTACAAGAAAATCCAGGGGTTTCAGAGAAACAAAAGCCAGAGGAGAGCATTCGAGTTCCCATCCACCAAGAAGGAGAGTTATATCTCCCATTGCTTTCGCGCTCCCAAACAGACTGAATTGAACTGTCTAAAAAGAGTGATTTCGCAATCGTAACTGTAACTGTAATTTGTACCTAAGTGTGTAGTTAACTTTCATCATTAAAGTAAGAAACTACTGTCTCGTCTCTATTACGCCTTTCTGAGAGATATCAGTACTTTAAGATAATTTCCCTTCAAAACAGCAGACTCGTTAGCGGCAGACGACGAGAGAGGCGCTGTGGACGGCTGTTTCGGCACTTAGAAGAATCTTGCAGGTAAAAAGGGAATAAAAATTTGTCGGGCACGACACATAACCTACTGAATATTCTACCGAGAAATTCCTAGACTGATTGCAGTTAGCAGAGAGGCAAACGTAGAACTATTAATATTTCAGCTAGGCCTAGTCCAAAGTCCGTTTTACACATTACGATATATACGGACCGCCTTTGGGCACTGGTCCGTGTTGGCAGAAGCCTTCCTGTGTTCACAGCCAGTCATGGTTGTTGTGGACCTCTGGATTCAGAGCAATCAACAAATGCTGTTGGTGCTAGTCTCCCACTTTGCCCTACACCAGGCGTTGTATTGCTTATATTGAAAAGGGAATTCATACGATAAATATAAAAAAATACGAGGATCTTTATCTCCCTTTTCCGTAAAATTGTATATGATTATTGCTTAGCGTTTTGGATATTCATTCCCCAAAGCTCAAGAGATCAATGAGAATAATTGAAACGACTCAGCTGTGAGATTCAGATATAAGTCTATGTTTCAGCAGCCTGAATTCTGTGGTCGCCAGAGTGCTAACCTTTATTCCATACAGTATTTATAAGCCTTATTGTGTGTATGTTTCAGATAAATGATCACACAGTTCACGTAAATTGTTTAAGACCACTGTAAGTACCTAATCATTATAGCTATAAAAACCACTGTAAGTACCTAATCATTATAACTATAAAACCACTGTACGTACCTGATTATTATAACCATATAAATCATTATAAATATAAAACCACCGCAAGCACCTAATCATTTTAAGTAGTTTCATTTGAAACTACTACAGTGCTACCAAGATTCAACCAGCCTTGTGCTGGCACGGGCTCTTGCTCTTCAGCAGCCAGTAAAAAGTTTGAAAGACAAAAATTTCAAGTTTCAAGCGTTTTCCTTCCTAACTGGTGCCGACTGACCTAACAGCACTCTTTATCATCTCATACATGTCTTCTTTCGGACTGAATTGGCCTAAAACCTTAAAATTTCAAAACTGTAAAGATATCTGGCTCGTAAACATTCGAAATAAAAAAAAAATTATTTTTAAGAAAAAAAAAAAAAATTGCTAAACGCAAAATCTCGCAATACCAAGACTTCTCTTAATTTTGCAGATATCCGATAGTTGATATTTCATTTACAATATCAGTGACTTTCCTTGTTTTATGAGTAATAGGTTAATACATAAAGGTTCAGGACATGACTTAAATTGAGGAAAAAAAATATATATATAATATATATATCTATACGTATATATATATATATATATATATATATATATATATATATATATATATATATATATATATATTATATTTCAAGAAAGCGCTCATCGAGGACGGCAGTCTTACAAAATACATGTTTCTAATTTTGATCTTATCAGCGTAACGACGACACCCTTACGGGTACTATACTGAAGGAGACCACGACTGAAGACCCCTTTACACTTGCCGTGTGTGTGTGTGTGTGTACATAAACATATACAATATATATATATATATATATATATATATATATATATATATATATATATATATATATATATATCCCTGACTTCAGGAGTATCTGGTACCCAGTTAGAGCAGGGTGAACTTGTGGGTGATATACCGGAAATGAACCACGGACCTAGCAAACTGGTTGAGCTGTACCACTCAGCTATGGTGCCCACTTTGACTGATTGAACATTCCAAAGGTTCCCAACCACTTAATGACCTTTACTAGCCCAGACCTGAAGCAAAAAAAAAAAAAAAAAGTTGAGGAAAAAGGGTTAAGAGAATACCCTGTAGGAAGACACTGACCTTTCTGCCTCTTCAGGGGTTTAAGTCAGGGAAACTAGAGGCAGGAGGAAAATTCCAAGAAGAGTGCAAAGAAGTATGAAGTGCCACCATATGAAAGCAGACTTTAATAAAAATCTGATAAGGAATAACATTTCTAAACACCAATTAAGGAAATAAAGTTAAGATTCCACAATGACACAAGTACATATTCACAAAATAAATTAAGATATATCACATACCTACCATATATATATATATATATATATATATATATATATATATATATATATATATATATATATATATATATATATGTTATGCAGTGAATAAGTATGAGATTCACTGATCGGGATTAATGAGAGAGAGAGAGAGCGAGAGACGATGTTGATAGTTTAAAATGATGAGCCATGAGACCAAGTAAATTGAAGACTAACCATAACAAACCTCCAAGATGTGGGAAAGGAAGGAGGCGCTAGAGGAATCAAAAGGTCAGCAAAATTGACCTGATTTGTCCTTGCCAAAAGTGGGAGTTAAGATTGAACCATTAAGAGTAAATTAGACGTCCTCAAGGAGGCGGAGTTTTATTCAACATAGGTCCAGAGTTCATTCTGATCAATTTTTAGCCAGAGTTATTTTGAAAACAAATTGGGTAGGATTTGTGTTACTCAACTCTCTAACATCAAGAAATTTCTAAGTCCAGTGTGGCTGGCCGTGTGAAATAGTTTAGTGTTAAGAATAAAACTTATGAAAACCGTGCCCGGCGAATGCTTACCCCTCCTGAAAAGTAGAAAGTATTAATGGACAATTTCAACCTAACTTACCGAGTCCCCCTGCGTTACTATCAAGTGAAAGTCAACAGACAGAAACGGAGTCATTCATATGTGGTGCAACGCAATACCAAGAAAAAGTGCACCATATATATAACATATATATATATATATATATATATATATATATATATATATATATATATATATATATATATATATATATATATATACACAATATATGTATGTGTGTGTGTGTGTGTAATTCAAAACATTCACGTATATCACCTACATAAAACCAACTGTGTAAAGTCCCAATAACTGTAAATCAAATGTTTGCTGTCATAGATTTGCGAATGGCAAAACATTATAAATGTCCCAAAGTTAAAAACAAGGGCCAGTTCATGGAACACGATATTATTTGTTGACTAGTTTCATACCGATATGAGAGAGAGAGAGAGAGAGAGAGAGAGAGAGAGAGAGAGAGAGAGAGAGAGAGAGAGAGAGAGAGAATTAATGGTACACCACCGATTAAACACACGTTTAATTTTCCATTATTCCTGTCTAAAATGAGCAAGGAAAACTTTAGCAGCAGTAACGGCCAATATACCTGAGGAAAGATATAAGAGTGGGGGGGCGTGTTGTACACACACCCGAAGTGTAAAGGACCCTTGAATATCCAGTACTTAGTAACCACCTGCACTTCGGTTTCTGTATTTAGATGTCATTAAGTAGGACCTCTGCCCAAAGATGGTTATGTGTAAACGGGGATACGAAGTCTAATGTGAGCCTCTGGACTTATGTATACATTCAAGAGATGACTCCAAGGCATCTAATTCTTTTATATTATTGCACTTTCCAAAGTAGTATATATATATATATATATATATATATATATATATATATATATATATATATATATATATATATATATACTATAATACACACATATATATATATATATTACATATACATAAATATACAATACACACATATATATACATACATACATACAGATAGAGAAATAGATACATGAAGTATATGGCCAAGAGAAAAGGTTAAAAAATGGAGTGCACGATCTTTAACTTTTATCGAAGGCATTTTCTACCAAGCTAATATAATGGAAACGAAAGATTACAAAGGTTTCTTGGTTTAGTACTAGCCCTCAGGGATCAAATGTTACTAAGCGAGTTGCTCATTTCACAAATTCCCTAGGGATTTGCGAAATCCCTGGATTTCACATATTCCCAGAAACATATATACTAAACCTCACATATGCAAATGGATATGCACAGCTAACAGTTAACTGTGTTAACTCTAGCCACCTTGGATGTTAACTTGAAGCAAGCACACTGTCTGATTGTGTAAGTGCTACAGCCACTCCTCTTGGGTGTCATACTGTAGTCTTACTGCATGCTCAACTTTTTCAATCATTATTTTAAGGTAAATTCTATATTATTTACATTAGCCTACAATAGTATCAACCGGTTAATGATGTAATGTACACTAGCATAAAAAAGTGCTCCACAGAAAATATAAATAACTGGAACTTGCAACCCTTAATCTAACCTACAGCACCTTAAAAATAAAATACAGGGACATACCCTAACCTGATCTTCCCTAACCTAACCTACAGTACAGTAAAATATATGGCTGCTCTAAGTACAAAAATAATCCCCCTTTCATCAAGATTATTTAAAACTACCTCTAACAGTATTTGCCACATTTCCTGACAGAAACTGGTAGATGTAAGAGTGGGAAGGGAATGGGCTACAACGTTTCTGACTGACCCTGCTGTCAGCATCATTAGTAAAGATACTGAAAACTTTTGGACACCCTGTTTCAACGAGGAATTCAATTATTAGTGGCTTGTACGATTTCACTGGTATGTGTTAAACCCAGTAATACAACCGAAAACTGTATGGGGTTCCCCTAGTCATGCTACAATGGTTAAAATGCACAAAAAACTATCCTGATTTTCATACACATCATCTGAATGATCAATGCATTTTCATATTTTATCACAAAGTAGTTACATCCTGGCAGAAAATCCTTATTAATAAACAAACGAACTTGAAATTTTCATGCTTAGATCCAAGGGTTCTAAAACTCTACAACAGCAGCACTAACAGAAAATACATATGGAAACAACTTGTTCGGTAATGCGAATGTTTGACATAAGAGTCTTCTAGAGCCCCTTGATATCTTACAATTATGGAGAACCACAGTGTGAAACTGTGGTTTTTGGGTGGGAGAAAATACAAATTACAAAACAAGTGAATAGACGAATGTATTGTAACCTAACCGAGATGCTGGAGCCTTACCAAGCCCGTGGGGTGCTTATACCTCACTGGCCATTCTATGTTAGTATAAACAGGGTTGTGTCCTAACCTAACCTAGGGTGCACTACAGTGCCAAGTCCTTATGTGGCCAAAGGCATTATACCCCGCCCTTTGAACCCTTCAACCTAACCTTAGACAAGGAACTGTGAATAAGATAAATCATTTGGTTGCAACCTAATCTAGCAGGAGGGGTGAGGGGTCTCTTTAACCCCCTCTGGAAAAACCCACCTCTACCTAACCAAACCTTGAGCATGGTATTACTTGGAAAATGTTCAAAATTTGTCTACTTCATAAATACCAGGCCAATATACTAAAGGTGAATTACATTTTGGGCAATTTAAAGAATTAGGAAGCACTAAATGTTAAGAAAGAACTGCACTTCAGCGAGTTTAAGGAATTAAGAAGCACTAAATGTTAAGAAAGAACTGCACTTCAGCGAGTTTAAGGAATTAGGAAGCACTAAATGTTCGGACAGAAAAGTAAAGCCTGTCCCTGTGGAACACTGAACTTCGCATGAAATTTATGCAGCACAGCAAATATAACCTAAGGGACAAGTGTTACACGTTTGCACCAAAGGAGCCTAGACTAAAAACTAATGTCAGTTTTTTCAAACAATGCCTGACTTCCACAGTCCCACTTGACTGGTTAAACTTAAATGAAAAGCATCAATCAGGTTTCAGCATTCTCAAGTTACCCATATTTCCAGATGAAAATAACAAAAGGGTTTCAAAATATATTTGCCATCCTCAGCCACAATTCACCGGAAAAAGAATTCTGGGCCCCTCACACTTGACTCTCGAAACAAAGAGCTTACAAAAACTCCCATTAGTTAACGTTATTACTCAAATATTTTGTTAATGTTATATTTATGGTATACTTCAGTATGCTTTTTGTATTCAGGAGGCTTAAGAACAAAGCAAATGAGCTGGTACTAAGTGGGAGAAAAGCTACTACACTACAAATACACAAGACAATGTTTCAACAATTTTCTCATTTCCATTAACTGTTACATTACGCCATGGAATGTTACGCCAAGCTACAGAAATTCATTCCGATTATAGTACTGTAGTTGCATTCCTGTCAAAAGCACAATTATTTTCCTAAAATTTGTGATAAAATTGTTATGGAGGAAAAGTTGGTTAAATTTAAGTTATACACCAATAGATGTAACATAAGTTGTGGGTTTTGATAAAAATTTACCAGTTAGTCTATTCAGCTTCTGCTAATGCTATACAACCTTCACCTTTTAATCTACGCTGTCGACATAGACCTGGCCAATAGGCTACTGTTAACCTTGTTATGGCTGTCATTACCCTATTCAAGGATACTGCTGTTTCTCTCACAAAGGTTATGGTAAGCTAGGCTATAGCCATTGTTCGTAGAACCTGTGGCTTCTGGTCATAGGTTAGGGCCTGATGGTGAGGAACATTTCTTTGCCAATGGCCACCTGAAAGGGATAGGATACAGGGTAAATATAATATCGAGCAGCATCCTACCTAATAATCGTGGGATGCTGACCTCCAGAATAACTTATCCTAACTTGACCTAGGGTACAAGCTTATGACGATGCTGCAAGCAATGGCTGCCCAATAGGGAAAATGATCCAGACTTCCTGTATGAACTGTGTAGCTAATTGTTTGTTGCCATAAGGGTAATAAAGAGGTATAATAGAGTGGGGTAAAAAAAGTTAGGGGGGTATGTGGGGTAAAAACAGTGACCCCCCAATTTTTTTATCCGAAGACTCAGCACTTTCCCAAAGTATATCATCTTGCACTCTATTATCATAGGAAGGTTGCGTGCAAAAACAGAGGCTATAGGTATAACAGAGAATTAATAGTGAATATTTGACGTCAAAACAAAAAGGTCTCATTACAAAAAAGATTTTGGATATTTTTTTCAAGTGAATGCCATGCTTCATATATAGCTAGGATTCCTTTGAAACTCAGGGATCTTATTAACAAGATGTCAAATTCTTCAATTAATTTAAGTAACTTTTTCAGATTATTATGGCTATGGCACAGTGAGGGGGATTTTTTTTTACCCCATTTTGTCCTTATGCAATGGGGTAAAAACAGTGCCTCACTTTAATTACCCCACAAGGGCATTTTTTTACCCCACATACTTTTATGTAGCATTCTCTCTCATTAAACCCATTTTCTGTACATATATCAATCCTATTTTCTACATCTGCCATGCTTTGTTTACATTCTAGAGAATTCTCTTGCATGTTTTAGTGTAAATCAGTAAGGAGGAATTAGCCATGCCTCGTGTTTACAAGCCTACTCCCAAACTCTACACTGATGCAAGCATTACTGCTGCTATTTCAGAAGTTGAACAAGGAGCACATTAAAACTACAGCTAAAAAATATTTCTTGTCCCCAACAATGCTCTCACAGCGTATCAAGAAGACTAGAGAAAACATGCCTCTCCAGAAACAAGGAAGAAGTACTGTACATGGTTGAATCGTGAGTTAGAAGAAAAGTTTGCAATGTACCTACGGCATATGTCAGAAATGGGACTAGCACCAACTAAAGATGAACTTATAGGTATCATTTTACATTATTTAACTGTAAATGAAATGAATGATGTATTCAAGGACAATAAACCTGCAAAGAAAAGTCGAATTAGCATGCATGCCAAAATTATTACACACACTGACTTTATTAAGGTGGAAAAAGCTAAGCAGCAGTCTAAGAAGACGCCTACCAAAAGGAAAATTGTTAAGGACTCTGACTCAGAGCTAGATGAGCCCTATGCAGAGATTTCAAGTTCAGAAACAGAATTTGATGAGTCCATGCTTGTTGAATCAGAACTTGACGAATCACTTATTATGAAGAGGTCACTGATTCATGAAAACCTAGCAGCAAGGCTTCCTCATTATGCAGATATTCAGCTAGATGATTTTTATGAAGTTTACTGGGAAAAGATCCACTATTGGGGGAAAGTGCTTGACATTTTGGAGGATGAAAATCCCCCAATTAAAGTGCAAGTAAAATTCATGTCGCGTAAAGCTGTTTCAAGTGACAATAAACAAGTGAGGTGGGGATGGCCTCCAAAAGAGGACACCGCAATAGTCAGAGTGAGGGCTTTGTTTGTTGGACCTGCAACACCAATTCTTGATTTGGATATAAAAGGGAAACAGTGGTATCGATTTGAAGAAGAAAATGAGGCAGTTCAAAGATACAATATAATTAAAAGACAAGGGTTTCCCTCGCCGAAGAAAATGAGAAATGTATAAAGAGAAGATCAGAGATTATTTGCATTTGCTCTTTCAGATTATAACAAGCTATGTTTTGTCATTAGTCAAGGATCCATTTTTCTTTTCTTTAGTTCTCTTATTTGTTTGTGATACAGGCCTCATATCCATATTTTTTTACGCTAAGTAGTGCACTTTTCTTTCTAGAAATTTATGTGAACATTATCTTTCCTTATTTCATGTTTAATAGC